>NC_056729.1:539077535-539377535 GCF_019279795.1 Protopterus annectens | reverse complement strand
GGCTAAACCTTTACATTTCCTCCTTAGCCTATTCTGCGTCCAAGAATTTCTTTGATCCCACATCTGCCTCTTAACATACCCTGACTGTAGGAATAAACTTCCAATAAACGAACCTCCAAAACCCAAGAACAAACAAGCACTGATTTCGCAACCAAAGAGAATGAATTCCACTGGATTTATTTTCAAATAAGACACGGCTCAAGTAAAACAAGTAAAAAAACATAAAGTGAAAAACCATAAAGTAAAGCGCTTTTCGTCCGGATAATATCCGGACTTCTTCAGACAAACAGTAAAATTCTAAGTGACACAAATTCAAATAGTTTAACCATAATGCACTGACCAATCAGACAAAACTCTATGACTGACGAGTTGTTAAAGCAACAACCCCTCTAGTTTAAACCCTTGAAGTACATTGTGTTTTCTCTATAATAATGTTCTCTAATTAAATAAACATTTTCTTCTATTTATGTCATAAGATAATCATACATCCAAATATGTCTTATGTAGTAAAATAATATTCTCTAAGTAAGTAGACATTTTATTCTGTTTACATCATAAAATAGTCGTAGATCAAAGATGCACGTATATATCCTAAGTAGGTTTTCTACACATAGGTATTATGCTATGTTATACTGTGACAAAAATTAATTTCGTTAAAATATTGTTCTCCTCTCTTTATTATTACGAAATTTATAAACTAATTAAAATTCATTGTTGCCTTAATCCAAGCTAGTTCCCATGCTGTAGCTGCCGTAAAACTCTAATGCATCACACAGTTAGTTATAATTCATAAAAACGCAAGTAAAAGGTTGTTGCAAACTAAAAGGCAACCAGTGACATGCAATTTTAACCTAGTTTTAATATTGCAAATCTCCAAAATTAACAGTGTGTGTGCGAATGATAAATACCTTATTCTTTGTGTTAAAATTCAATACTTTAAGGTGACCAAGTCACTACTTTCCCACTACTGGAAATGTATATAAAAAGAAAGTTAAAATAGTTGTCATCGCTACAAGTCGTCAATTTAAATTACATTCAGTGTTATTAACATTACAAATTAATAAGTTTTAATAATAAATACAGCATTATACTATAGTTGGCATCGTAGCCTTCCTTTAAAAGCCTCAGTAATTATTTTAACCCAATATTCTAATGAACCGTACTTATCTCAAAAGGCTTCGTAATTTTAATATACACGCTATTTATTTTATTTTATTTACCTCAAATACTTTCACAATAAGAAAACAAACATTTATTATTAGAGATATTTATAACTGTAATACAAGATCAATAGTTTATTTAGCCCAATGTACACAATGTCCATCATTTTATATTGGTAAGATGGACCATCGTCTGAGAGATAGAATATATGAACACCTTTACGCAATAAGAAGGAATAAAGGTGACAATGCTTTAGCAAGACACTGCGAGCAAAATACTGGACATGCATTTAATTTCATGGTGATTAGTCACATAAATAACCAAACCATAGAAGGAAAATACTTTAACGATAACTATATGAAGTTAGAACTTGAAAAAAACGAACTAAGTTGGCAATTACGCTTAAGAGCATGTACAGAGCCAGGATTAAATGAAACATGCTCAATAGCGTGTATATTAAAATTACGAAGCCTTTTGAGATAAGTACGGTTCATTAGAATACTGGGTTAAAATAATTACTGAGGCTTTTAAAGGAAGGCTACGATGCCAACTATAGTATAATGCTGTATTTATTATTAAAACTTATTAATTTGCAATGTTAATAACACTGAATGTAATTTAAATTGACGACTTGTAGCGATGACAACTATTTTAACTTTCTTTTTATATACATTTCCAGTAGTGGGAAAGTAGTGACTTGGTCACCTTAAAGTATTGAATTTTAACACAAAGAATAAGGTATTTATCATTCGCACACACACTGTTAATTTTGGAGATTTGCAATATTAAAACTAGGTTAAAATTGCATGTCACTGGTTGCCTTTTAGTTTGCAACAACCTTTTACTTGCATTTTTATGAATTATAACTGTGTGATGCATTACAGTTTTACGGCAGCTACAGCACGGGAACTAGCTTGGATTAAGGCAATAATGAATTTTAATTAGTTTATAAATTTCGTAATAATAAAGAGAGGAGAACAATATTTTAACTAAAATAATTGTTGTCACAGTATAACATAGCATAATACCTATGTCTAGAAAACCTACTTAGGATATATACGTGCATCTTTGATCTACGATTATTTTATGATGTAAACAGAATAAAATGTCTACTTACTTAGAGAATATTATTTTACTACATAAGACATATTTGGATGTATGATTATCTTATGACATAAATAGAAGAAAATGTTTATTTAATTAGAGAACATTATTATAGAGAAAACACAATGTACTTCAAGGGTTTAAACTAGAGGGGTTGTTGCTTTAACAACTCGTCAGTCATAGAGTTTTGTCTGATTGGTCAGTGCATTATGGTTAAACTATTTGAATTTGTGTCACTTAGAATTTTACTGTTTGTCTGAAGAAGTCCGGATATTATCCGGACGAAAAGCGCTTTACTTTATGTTTTTTTACTTTATGGTTTTTTACTTGTTTTACTTGAGCCGTGTCTTATTTGAAAATAAATCCAGTGGAATTCATTCTCTTTGGTTGCGAAATCAGTGCTTGTTTGTTTGTAGGAATAAACTTGCTTAATTTCTGCCTGATGTATAGTGAATAGTAATTTTCCACAAATACTCTAGTGTCCTAATTTTTAATACTTTTCTCTTTTGTCACCATTTTTCAGGTGCAGCTCTTTTAGCTGGTATGACTACATTTTTACTAATATAGGTCCTGGCTGCTTTCTCATGAGCAGATTTGGAGCATATGCACAATGTGTCCTTTCATTTTAAAAATCATGCTGTGGAATACCAGTTCAGTTGCTTCTTCATACTTTCATAAAGCTAATGTGATCCATCCCTTCCAGTTTTTTTTGGTATAGAAGAATATCAGGATTTCTCTGCCTGCCTTGTGTTCTAACTCGACTAATTTTTGAAACAGATTTTCTTGAGAAACCTCTTATTCAACCAGTCTTTCCTTCATTTCACCCTCTAATTTCTGCAGTGTTATCAGCTCATCTCAATACCTACTCAAAGCTTCTATTCTTTCCAGTCTTTTCTTATTTGACTTTATATATTCCTCCCATGTCTCACTTCTGAATGCGTTTGATTTACTTTTTCCTGAAAGGCTCTTCCTAAATAATTTTTTTTCTTCTCCTTTTCTGACGGAGTTTCTATTACTGTCCCCATATTTCTTCATTGCTGACATCTAGGGAGTGCAGTGACAAACCAGTAACTTAATTTTAGCCAAACTGTTAACTTTTGCTGGCTTTTTTACACCACTTTCATTTTTCACAAATGGAGAGCTCTATACAACCTGCTACTCAGTGTGTAGCCATCTTGGAAACTCCAATTTAAGGGTCTTTTTGCCCCTTTCTTCCAGGAAAAATGAAAGGTGAAGATGAAGAATGGAAAGACTAACACTGCTAGCACCCTCTCTGTTTTTGTGACAGTGAAGGCTACAGTTATGGAGTCAACGGCATAATTTACAGAGGTACCAACAGTGATGGGTATCTGAACATAAATCTCTAAAACTGGTATGGATTGAATATGAATAGTCAACAATGATGCCTATGAACCTCAGACAGTGATCCTGTATTACTTGTGGGGTGGACATTAATTACCAAGTGCCAGTTTGGAATAAAGACTGTTCCACATCAATAATTTCAGCATCTCAGCCTACTGATACGGTAGGTGCACTACTAACTTCTACAGATTCAATTTGATCCTGTGGTGGAATTTCTATTGGGAACACACTTGGAAATGCTGGGTCAGGTGATGGCACTGTCCATTAAGGCAGTGAGTGAACTAGAAGAAACCGAATTTGTGGAACTCTATAAAAACTAACCAAAGGTTCATCAAATGCTTAACTTTTAGGAAAAGAAGTGATGGCTCCCAGTTGGCAACAATAACGCTAGATGATGGGGCCATCACAGAGTGGGACTAAGTCCTCACATCCTCATGTTGCTCATGCTATTAGTAAGCAAATCAAAACAAAGAAGAATTCCTATAAAGAGAGTTATCCTCCTTACTTTGAAAACTACATCTTATTCTCTGATGTCTTAACAACATTTCTACTGAATTCTTCTCCAATTCTTCCAAGAAAGATACCGTGGAAGTGGTACTCTAAGATGCAATGTAAACAATTTTAACTCTAACAGGTTGTCTTTAAGGAGATACACCTATCAATGGTGGATTGCTAGATTAAATTATTGGCGTGAGGAGCAGTGTCAGATATTGTACTGAGACCTCTAACAAACTAAGCAATATGTGGGCATGTACTAGAGTAACTTTGTTAACTGGTATCAATAACTACACTTCTTCAAAGACTGCTTTAGCCTCAAGTAGATGAAGAAGGCAAATGCAACCTGGGAAAAGGGCAAACAAATATAAAAAGTAGTGTAGAAGTAATGTGATTAAACTATGACAAACATGGAGTTCTGCTTAGCAGTGGGAAATAAACAAGGAATATATGGTCGTCTGTCACACATACAAAAATTATAGTATGGCAGTGATGTCAGAAAGCAGGAGAAGGACAGAATATCAGATATACAAAACTGGATACAGAGGCCTGCAGTTGGGCCGAAGTCCCACATTTCTGGATGTGATGCAAGAAACACCTCAGAAGGATGGTCTGTCTGAAATCAAAATGCAAACCTAACTATACATAGTACTATCACATAACTACATAATTAAAACTGCAAGATACATAATTACAGAAGTCTATTTTACACAGCAATAAGACAAACAAGACATATGAGGTACACATTGGGTATACAGTACAAGCTACATATCCACTTATGTCTTATTTCCTTAGTGAAATACATGTTGCAATAATCTGGAAGCCATCTCTGTTGGTCTAGATGGACACAACATGGATAACAACCCAAGTGACCGGAGTTCAGCAAATGCTTAACTTTTAAGGAAAGAAGTGATGTCATCCAGTTAGCAGCAATAACTCCAGACGATGGGGTCATCCTAAGTGCCACCTGGAGCTGCTGGGGGCGGGAGAAAAATGAAGGGGCTGAGCCTTCCTGTCTCTCTCAGGGGGTGGGGGATTGCATGTCCAGAGCAGGCAAAGTGCATGTGTATTTCTATGGTGGAGACTGAAGAAACATACATAATGGGCTCATTTTGGCCTGCAGGATCATTTGTGAGCTTATGTCACTTGCAAACATTAGTGACAATCCTGCGTTATGCCCAAGGCGCATCAACATCAAAGAATGCTCACTGGGGCATAAGCATGGAGGGAGGGTTTATGAACAAAGCAGCAAAAAAAAAAAAAAAACAAAACATTGGCTGTAGCACCAGTGAAGGGGAAACAAATGAGCTAATTGTCTGAATGAGGCTGATGGTTGTCAGGTGGTGAACAAAAAGAGCTCAAAAATCTGGCTTAAAAAAAATAGACATTAAGCCACAAACTTTCAAGGGAGACAAGGCAGGACAGTAGCTCATAACTGAGATGCAGTCAAAAAAATCTTTGCATATCCTGCTGTCTTCCAGAGTGACAACATTAATAATGTTACATAGCATAAATGAAGTTAACTGCGTGCCCAATATGCATCGAGTATGTGAAATTTTTAAATTAAAATTTGTGCCTGTTTTAATGTTAATTAGTTCTACAGAAGTCAGCGTTGTCTTCTAGTATACTGTTTAAAATGAACTACCACTGACGTGGAGGTTTCTTTGCAGGCTGCTTATAGCAATGTTTGAATCATGGTCTAGTAGTTTTAGGAATTAAGAAATCTAAACCTTGTTCTGTGTCCAAATACAATCATTTTGTTTTCCCCTTCTGAATTCAACAGCACAAACAGGAGAGCTGCTGGACATTCCACAGCACTACTACTACACTACAAAGGGGAAAAAAGCTCTGTGGCCATAGAAAAAATGAGTTAGCTTCCCAAAAGAAAGACAGACAAGCATAAACTCACAAAAGCACTTTTCACACACATTTTTGGAAGATTCAGTCTGCAGCAACTGCCTCATTAATGCTACAGATGCATTCAGTCTTGTGACAGAGCTTGAATAAATCATTCTTATCTTCAAACTTGTCTACCCATGAAATAGTGACAGTATGAATACATTCAAGAGACTACAGGAAAGGATGACAATGATACATCCCTAACATGTCAGTATTTTAGGCACGGCTCTAAGCTGCTATATTACACACCAAATCCCACTGTGCATTTCTGTTGCTCTCCAACCTGTGCAGGTCTCTGAAGATCTAATGCCCAAGGCACACACCTGGCTCTGTGTTCTGCTGCTTCTGCTTCTCTTTATCCAGTCTGGCTATGTCTTCTGGGTTGGTGGGGTTCCCAAATTCGTCACGAGGAATAATCTTACCATGAAAAGGGCACTAAAAAAATAAAAAAAACAAAATAATGTACCATGAATGAGCACATCTTTATAAAAAACCAAGTCTTAACAGTCTATATATGGATGACAGCCTACTTCATGCTAAGTAAAAAATGTAGACTACAGCAAAATCACTCCCCAAAAAACAAACTCTTCTGATACAATCTGGCACTTATCTGCCCTTAGACCCTAGCTGATAATTCGTCGTCAGCGTTGATAGAATACATCTTTTTCTGTGCATGCACAGACTCAATGGCATATGAACATGAGTAAAGCTCATCTATGGCATCCTTTTTAACAGTATCTTAAAGCCAATAAGCTGTTTGCATTAGTTTCTTGTCCCTCCTGTCATACAATTACAAAGCGATCTGTGTTGCTTGTGTTTTACAATTTGTATATACGGCAGTGAATTTCAGTATGGATGCCAGAACTACTCTGCACATCACACATTGCCACTAAGGGTACTGATAACACGTGTACAGTTCTACTGCATCTCATGAAACTGCACTACTTAATGGTGCATGAACCTGAGCTAACTAACCATACATCTCCTTTGGCTAAGCATTTGAAGAAAAAAAATGTTTTTTTTTTTCCTTTCTATTCTATTATTAACATATCATCTCAATTGGTGGTCAATATTTCTGCTAACAGACAGTCAAGGGAGCTCTATACTTGCCAAACTTATTTTTTCCCCATATGACTCTAGTATACAATTACCCTTCCTGCTCTCAACTAGCCTATTAATTCTTCATTAAGTGGTGATAGTCAGGTCCATTCATTCTCTGGCTAGGGCAAGAGCTCTATAGTCCATTCATTGCCTGACCAAAGAGACTGTCTTATCACTCACTCATTCCTCTCACAGGTGAGAGTCAGGACTTAGGAAGCACAGCAGCATGCTAGCTCATGCAGACCCTCTCCCTTACCTGGCCTAATCTACAGTGGCTGTGGCTCCACAAGATCTGCTGCTTTGGAATGCATAAACGTGCCTCCACACATCTAACTTCCTCACTTACCCTGCAGTACCTCCCTACCTTAACCTAAGTTCTTCTAAGTTCACTTCTGCATCCTTGCGTGGGTGCACGGCAGCAGGTCAAACAGCCTCCCTCTCCCACAGGATGTACTAGCCGACAAATTCCTTTCACTTCCATCCCTCAACCTGGTTATTCCAGACTCCCATGTCACTACTTCAATGTGGATCATCTGGGAATTTTATGCAGTTTTAATATAACTGTGTTTATTATGAAAATAATGCCACACACCACTTCGCAAGCAGAATAAGTTACACCAGGGATTATAAACTTACACCAGGGATTATAAACTACAGACATAAATTAGAATAAACACTGAGTGAATATTACCTAAACATCTTATCATATGCACTTAAGCACTTAATTTAGTATTTATTATTTACTGACATTTATTTACTAAGAAAGTACATCTGGGCATAGTGCCCTTTTTCAGTGAAGACTTGGGGAGAAAAAAGCTCCAAGGTAACAATTTAAAGCAATCAATACTTACAATGTCAAATGTTATAATGCAGTTTCAGTGAATACATAGTATAGCAAACAGTATAACAAAATTTGCACTGGTGTTCATAAAGATTAATTTACAAGCATTGTACTGAGAATTTACAAATGTAGTGTTGTATAAGATAGGTAGGAGTCATTTAAGAAATACATTAGAGTGAGGTATTAGAGACGATAAGCAAGTTTAAGTGTTAATAGAGAAGTAGCGATGGAACAGTAACTTGGTTGGGCTAATTAGAAGTAGGTATTGTAGTTTAAGTACTACAATAAACTGAAGTATTAGATGGGGATAAGCAGGTTAAGTGATTTAGTGATTTAAAGGGAGGTATAAGAAGGTGATAAAGGGTGTTAGGAAAAGCTATGCCTCAGATGAAGAGCAAGGACAAAGCTAAGAGGCAGAGAGGAAGTATTTTAGTAATGGTTTGAAAAGCTGAAGGTGTGAGACAGACCTGACTGATACAGAAAGTCATAGAGTTCTAGATACATTACTGGAATAGAGACAGACTCCAGGAGCCCTTTGTGATTTGTAGATGGTAAACAGTTGTTTATCACTTGACCAAAGGAAATGGTTTGGTAGACAGTATTGGAATATGGGGGCTAATTGCTGGGCAGGCAAATGGGGTATAGATGAATTTATGGGTTAAGATGAGCTGGGTATAAGGTGGTGAGGAAGTCTGAGCCAGTTAAGTGTTTTTAGTGCAGTGGTGGGTCTGATAAGGTTTTCTGAAAGCAAATCTGGCAACTTGGTTGCAGCACTGTTCAAGTTTAGAATTAAGTGAGGCTTGTAGGTTGGTCATGACAGGGGCATCATAGAGGAGAGACGGTAAAAGGTAAGTGGCAGCTAGAGTTACCTTGGTAGAGTTAGCAAGGAATTTCTTTAGTCTGTGAAGGATACCTAGTTTCTGATGTATTTTCTTGATGCTGTTGTGGATCTGTAAATCAAATTTAAGATTGCCATGCCAAGTATTTTTGTATGCAAGGTAACTTCAATCATGGTGTTATTTAAGGAAAAATGTTGCAGTTGTTTTTCCATGGAAACAGGATATTGGAAAAAAAGAAGTAATTTCATTTTTTTGGGATTCAGTAAGCAGGTGCTTATCCTGTAGCCAACATTCAAGAGTTCTCTGAAGATGCATGAGGTTGCCTGAAGTGCATATTAGGGTAGAATAGTCAGGCTACTGTATGAGGGAGGTTTATGTTGATTGTTAGTGAATGTATTAAAGAGCAGAGGGCCAAGAATGGACCCCTGTGGCATGCCAGTGTTGACAGGAAGGAAGGAAAGGTGGAGAGCCATTTAACCAACTGGTATCTATTAGTTAAACAGCTGTTAAATCATAGGGTGGACTGCGATAGCCCTAGGTAAGACAGTTGACAGAGGAGTGTTACAGAATAAATAAGTTTGTCTATGCCTTAAGTGAGTCCCATGCACAATATGTCTGCTGCACTGGAAACTCTGGGTTACAGTATGAACATATGGGGAAGTTCCAAACAAGAGTTCACAAAAGCAAAACTTTCAGCCAAACTATTTTGTCAAAATTACTCTAAGCATCTCACTACATTCCCTGTAAAATACTTCATCTTCACCTTTTGCTTTAAGCAACCGAATTATGTTACATATGTGGATTCCAGAAGCAAGAGAATGCAATATACATCAAAGTGCACTGATAAATGTAAGAGATACAGATAGTCAACGCTGTGTCTTATAAATTACACTCAGTCTTTAGTTAAAGTTAGGTGCATCTCTGAGGCAGCTACCAATGTGCCTTCAAAGAATCCCATTGACTACCTATTATATAACCCTCATTGTGACCCCTTCTCCTATAGAGAGCTGTCTAACCTTCAAACTGCAATTTCAAACATCATCTACAAGAAGAGTGCCTTCCAACAGGCTGTTTCAAAAGCCCTCTTAAAAAACTATCTGCCCCACATATTGTAATTTTAAACAGTATCTAGCAAATATTTGCTGTTCATGTGTAGCTTTTCACACTTGGCTGTTCATAACATTTCAACACAAACATCATACAAGGTAAATTAATTAATTTCAAAATACTGCTTAAGATTGCCTTTAGGATTCAAATTACAGCACATCATACAATTCAGAATCTGTGAGGTTTGTGATATCAGCTGTATTAAAATGCAGTAAACAATCAAATAAATACATCTCTTACATGTGTTACTTGTGCTATTCGATAAACTATCTGCTTGCTCAATACAATTCTGCTGCAACAAAACAAAGAGTATAGGACACATAGGTTAGACAGATGATTAACTTGTGCATATACGTGAAATGATATATGTGAACCTCTTCTTGGTGTATCCTTACAGGGGTTCTGTATTACCTGTGTGCATTCCTTCTATACTGACCCCCAAAACACTGTTCCATGGAAAGCATGTACAAGGCTGATCTTTGACTGCCCCTTTATCTTATTCATACCATGGATCAGTAAAACACTTGTACTGAATGTTACACCTTTTCCTCTTTTAAAGGCATATACCCACAGTTTCTCCTAATATTAATTAATTAATTTATTAATTATTTTTTATTTTTGTTTTACTTTATCATTTTTTATTGCTGCATACTCAATACAGCTTTTCAGCAATACTACCTGACACATACATTTTCACATATGTTAATTCCACATTTGCCTACCATATTATACAACATATTTGGGATAATACATATAGCACAAATACCTGATATTTCAATCTTATTTATCTGAATGCATGTGCAGATGACTGCATGATGCCCTTTGAGGATATTACTGTGCAACATTAGATGATATTGGAGATGTTTGGTAATTTTGGTAGTGTGTCAGGGCTTCATTACCACCCACAAAAGTCTGTTGTGATTAGAATCAGAAATAAACATATCTAGATACATTCAATACTGCCTGACCAGATGGGCAGGTGGGGAATTTTGTATTTAAAGTGTGTAAAAAGATAACTGTGATCAGAGAGAGAGAGAGAGAGAGAGAGACAGAGAGAGAGAGACAAGAACAGATAGGTTCATAGGTGTATACTACGCTATTGACCACGAGGGCCCTGAAATCCTAGCCATGGAATCCAAATGTGACTCACAAATTTGATTTATATTTGATTTATATTTACTGACTTGCTCTGTCCAGCAGAGACAGAGAAGCCAGACCAGGGGTGAATTTCTGACTACCCATCCATTTGAACAAGTTGCTCTTAAATATGGATAGGGAGGAACTCTGCTTCACATGAACGGGGAGCCTGTTCCAGAGAATGGGAATTCTCTGAGAAACATATCTGTTTCTCAAACATCCTATTTATGTTGAAAGCAAAATTTAGTTTTTTTTAATCTAGTAGTTCTGATGCTGTTTTGCTAATGTGCAAAAAAATGCATAAAAATAGGGTCCAAAGATGCCTTTATGCCAGGCAAAGATCACCTCTCAGAAGTCTGTATGATACCAAGTAAAGACACAGGACTTTGAGACGATTAGCACAGGACATTGCACTCTATTCTTTTTGTAAGGAACCTTTGTGGACATCCTAGTTGCTGCATGAACTCTATGATGGGCCTGATGAGGGCTGAGTACAGTGGTATAATGATCTCTCTGGACCTAGATACCTTGCCCTTACTTATTAGTTGAGCAGCACCGAAGGATTTTCTTACTACTTTGGATATGTGTTGGTTGAAGTCTAGGTTACTATCTACATTAGTTCCCAGATCCCCGAATAGTGAATCAGCTTTTAACGGTGTTTTATTGTGGCTTAACAGAGTAATAGTGATGTAGTCTTTCTTTTCTCACTGGAGGCAGGAAACTTCTTAAGAACTTCACACTTATATTTTCTTAAGTACTAGCATGCACTCTCATGCATAGGTCAGATATATGGCACAAGAGGGAAAGTGCCAAAGCTTTGGTATAGTGGCCAGAGGTATGATATCCTGTGCAAACTACTTCTCATTACTGAAGAATGATGCAACAGTGATCAAACAAAGAATATCAGTAGTTAAAAAAAGGTATGCAGAAAAATGGATGAGAGAAGTACTTCATACAGTACAGACAGTAACATTCAGCAGAGTAGCACACTGTAAAAGGTGTCCATCAAAGAGAAACATCACACATAATGCTGGCTTCATACTGTAGCTCTTAATTTGGTGTAAACATGCAGGACAAATGAGAATCTACAAGAAAGGTGCATGACTTCTACAACGATACCATGTATCTATCATAAGCCAAAAATATGAGGCTAGGCTTGTACTCCATGTGTTTAATGTTGGTATAAACAGAACCCCTCAACCTTACAAAGTGCATGTACCACAGTAAGCTGCAGGTCTCGCCTCTCCTACTTCTGAGCACTATTCTGTATGTACTGTTTCCACAGATTCCATTTATTTTGGTGTAGTTTGCTCCTTACGTTTTCAAAAGATTACATTTTCATTTATTTTATCTCCTTTATAATATTCAGTACTTCAGTTGCAGTTGGTTTAGGTTTTGAATTCCATTTTCAAGTAATTGCCTTTTTGGCAGCCGATAGCATTATAAGACCTTATTATGTCTGGGCAATTCAAATGCTATACCCCAGCTAAAGAGAATAATTTCCTTCGTAACAACCATTTATACTCCCTCAACATGTCCGACAAATTCTAATTCAGGAAATTTTGTTTAAATCTGCCAACTCGTTACAATTCTAAAAACCATGACCCCAATTACCTCTCCCTCTCCCCTTATTCTGTCAGCACTTGCTATATATTTGAGGGAAAATTCTCTGAAGTCTGCCTGTGGTATAAAAATAACTATACAAACATTTCCAAGCAAAAAAAAAAAAACCTAAATCTTCTGGTCTTTCTGTATACTTGGAAGCTGTACAGATGTCCTCCCATTCTCTCTTCCCAATATTTTCTAAGCTCTTCTGGCTAATTCTTATAGATAATGTGCAATGCTTACATGTCCTGCTAATTAGCCTATTTTAATAACAAAATCTGTTGCAAAAATCCTACTACAGCTGATCTTTCATTTAACATCCTAACCTATTTTTGCTTTGCTTATACTCCGTTATTAATCACTGGTAGGGAAGGTAGTCTCTAACCTACTGTCAAAGCTTTGCTTAGCCTCATCCCATTCTATTACCTTTTCCTCTAGATATTTGCTCCCCAAACTATGGTTTCTTTGCTTATTTTCTCCACTAAATTTCAACCCCTACTGCTTACTTTCTATACCTCTGCTAGCAGCCATTCATATTGACAATTGCTTCTTTCTCCAGTCCTGTGTTTACTTGGTTGCTGGAATACTTTTATCTACTTTGTTATTCTCTTTAAGGACCTGCTTCCAAAATTCTACTTATTTCAAGAGCCCCCTCTCCTCTCCAGTTTCATCATCATACCTTTCCATTTTGACATATAACCTTCTGCTTGTGTTATGTATACAAGCCTTAACTGAGTGGCGATAAAATATACCTTTAAATCAGGTAATCTTAAGCCACCTTGTTCTTTTGGGGAAAATCAGATTATCTGGCCCTCTTCCCCTTCCCAAATAAATTCCTTCAACTGTTTATTAACTGTGGTCCAAAACTTTTCCATTAACTGTTAAAATATGCCTAACTTGTACATAAAACTAAATGGACTAGAAACATTTTCACTGTTTGAAGCTTGCTATCCATATATAGAATCACCAGCTTCCAGCTTCTCTTCTGACATATCTTTAGCTGTAGTAATAAAATCTTTTTTAATCCATGCATCTAAATACTTCATCTTATCTTGTTCTCATAAGTATGGGTATTATTGAATCAATTCATGTGCGGAGATATACCCTGGGATTCAGCAAGCAGCCGTGTAGGAATAAGTTATTCCTGCATGGCAGGGACCGTTCCTGTTCAGCACGGCAGTGTCCCGTGTATGAGTGCAGGGAGTGTGTCTGAGAGCAAAGCTCTCACAATACACATGCCCCCTGCACTCCAGAATTGCCTTTCGGCAATTAAAAACGAGCAAGAATGCTCGTAACACCCCCAACCCGTCAGGTTAACAAATCTGGTCAAAGGCATAAGAGCTAATCATCCCTACCAAGCCAGAAGTTGTTAGGATAACACAGGTTGCATAAGCACATAGCGCACATCTCCCAACCCGTCAGAGTAAGGAATGTGGACAAAGCCAAAAGGGACAATTGTCCCACAAAGCAGAAAGTTGATAAAACAATAGGTTCAGCATTAGCAGGGATATTCTGAAGGGTATAGATAAAATCACACAACAAAAATTCTCTTTTTTTTAATAAATGCGATAAAGTTTAAGCATAGCTGCACATGTGTGCCCATTGCTTAGCTACGCTTACACCAGCTTAAACAGCACAAGAAGTTAAATAGCAAGAGACATCCAACATAAGCAGTATTGCAATAGTATAGTGGTTAGAGCGTACACTTTGCAAGCAGCCATTCCCGGTTCGATCCCCACTGTAACCAATTTGCATTTTACATGTGAAACCAGTACATACATTTTTATTTTTTTTATTATTATTAGCTGCTAAATAACATATATTTGTTAAATGGAGTACTGCATTAGGTCCAGATGAGGTGTCAGTTCAATAAAGTTGTGAAACCCCCATATAAACACAAGTGCCCCATGTCACACATGAATAAATGTAATGAAAGCACATTGGGGATGTCAGGGACAGTAATCAAATTTACAATATGTAATGAATAATGAATCAATGCCATACAGCAGATACTCTATAAAACAAGCAAAAAATAAGCAATGCTAAGCACTGCATAGCTCTGCTTACCAGGTGTAAGCATTGTGTAAATATGACTGCTAAGCAAGGAGTGGCCCAGCTAAGTAGATTTGCACATCGGTAAGCAGTGCTGAAACTGCCCCTTTAAACACTGCCAACCTTAGCTAAGCAGGTTTGCCCGTAGTTTAGCTTAGCTCAGCATATTCAAAACTGTCCAAAGGGTGGGAAATCAGCCGAATTTAAACCCCGTGGGGTGGGAATACAGCTCATAACTGGTTGCAGCTTCCCACAGTAGGCAGTATGGCAGGAGTTGGTGAGGGAATACACTTTCAGGCACAGCGCTAGAGCATACAAGAGTCCAAGGTCATGGTAGGACTCCTGGTAAAGAACCATGATGAGAGACTGGTGGACAGCCAGTACCAGGGCTCCCAATATAAAGCAGAAGCCTGGGACCATCTCACCCGCGATCTCACCAGTGCCAGTGGTATCCCTCGGACTGGTGAGCAGGTCCGGCATCACTATGCTGACTTGAGGGGGAGAAAGAGGGAGCTCTTGGATGAGTGGGTCCAAGAAGCAAGGCAGAGGGGTGATGTCCCAGCAGTGTGTAAGTACTCATACTAATAACTATTTACTAATGTCCAGCCTGTGTATATGACGGATAGGTATGCCTAAATATTTCTCTACTTCCCTTGCAGCTGCGCGGGCTGTGAATCAGGAAGCCCATGCTAGTAGGCTGCAAAGGCTGTGTTGCAAGGCTGGTGAGTAACAATTCTGCTTGTAGTAGTCATACCAAATAAATATAAATTAGTAGTAAACCACCTGACAGTATAAAAACTTGTGCATGGGTTGTACTGAATAAACCAGACAATATGACAGTAATAGTACCATACAGGGCATATTTAAATAAAACTGTAACTGCCTGGCAATAAAGCTGGTTTACTGGCTGTGTTTACTCTGGTATTGTATGGCATTTATTGTTGCATTCTCTGAATAGTAATGTTGTGTTAACCACTATTACCCACACTGTGCTACATAAAAAAATGTCTAGGAATGTCTGTATATGACTGTTGTAAGTACAACACCACAATGTACAACCAAGAGAGACGTAGACAAAAAACACACTGAAGAGATAGACAGCAATGTCCAAACAGCACGCTCTGATGCAACTTAAATTGTTGTATTTTTAGCAGACGCAGCCATAGTTCGAATCCTGGGAGTGGTAGCAAGCTGTATGCATACTCGTACCTCTCAACTGTACTGATTTTTCAGAATCTCCAGATAATTGGCTCATATTTTCTGCCTGTTCTTCTGTCCCCCTTGCAAATCAGTGGGATGATCTCAGAATTGTAATCATGAAATAATGAGATACATTTGATTTTCGGACCTCAAAACCTACAGAAAATGTACATTAAAACAAATCCTGTCACTGTAGCAACTCCCCAAGTTTATGACAGCAATATTCAAAACATGTCCCTTTTTGTACCCCCATGTTGTCAAGCTTTGTCCAGAGTATGGGCATTAAGAGACTGAGAGGTATGTGCATAATATTAACTTGGAATCTCGGAATATGTGTAAAAACAGTCAGGTAGTGTTAACAAATATTCCCTCCACACGTCTACCAGGTAAGAAATGTAGAATTTAGCTATAAGACAGTTGAAGTATATACTATGTACAAACATACCACTGCCCAAACCAAGGCCATAGGGTATTGTAATAATACCTGTACTTTAATGATTAGAGCAATAATCATTAAAGTTGTGAGTAGTACAAGGATACATAAGTTGTTAATTGACATCCCCCCCACCATATCTGCAACAATAATCTATATACAAAAATCAGTGGGTACGTTTAAACCAAACCTACTGTTGGGACATATGTCCTGTTGTTCTATATATATTGAAATGTGTTTTTATTAATGTTCCATGTTGAAATACTATCACTGGTGGCCTGTTGCTATCAATGTAACCTGCCTGCCATTATAATGGCCGCTGTGGTTCCATATATGTATGTGTTCTGTTTGCTATGCAACTGTTCCAAATCTGGTGTTTTGGGTTAAGGGGAATATCTTTGCATGCTGTTCTAACTAATCCTGGATTGTATTGACTATTACTAACCCACATATGTTGCAAAACTGCAATACCATAGCAGGTTTAGGAAGGCCGGTCCCAGCGAACCCACCTTTCCCACCTCATCTGGCCATGGCATCAGGCTCCAGCATGTCTGGAACCCACCCCGGGACCTGCTCATCCACTGGTCGTGCACCACCTTCAGGTGGAACCGTCTCAGGGTATGGGGCTTGTCCTCTCCCCCGGACAGGATCCTGTCACCCAAAGTCAGGTCTGGAGGATTGGTGCACAGCAAGCTCTGAAGGGAGTGTGGAGATCTGCTACGCCAGCTTGAGGGCCGTGTGGTGCATTTTGAGGGTCAGCCTGCCCCTCCTTCTCAGCCCCCAGCACAGCCACCTTCGGGGCCGTGAAGGTGCAGTGGTGACTGCCAATGGGTGGGGACCTCAGTCCCACTGTTTCCATTTGGGGGCTCCTAGGCTTCTGATTTCCAAACACCCCTCCCCATCCACGGTGTTTACCCCCACATGTCATATATCACCCCTGTATGCTGTCTTGTCTGTCTTCCCACCCAACCTACCTCCTCAAATATACCTACTATCCTTCCCCAACATCCCACTCTAATCTTAACAAAAAAAAAAAGGGGGGAATGTATTCCCAAAAAAAAAATCTCGCCCCATACATAGCTGTCCATTTTGCAACACGTCATGTCTACTGGACACATGTAATCTGGTCTAATTGGCTTCACAACAAATAATTGTTGTCCTCACCCCTCTCTCAGAGGTCTGAGTGTCCAAATCTATATCCAAATTCAGTACATATGTACAGCTGTTGCTGTAGAAGAAATGGACAGCTATGGACCTTCCCTACACATGTCCTGCTACTTTCCCTATTGTTTTTCCCTCTAAGTGCCCCCTTTTTCACCACTTTCCTATCACCCCTTTTCTCTTTTCTTTTAAAGAAATGAACACAGGGGTAAGCGGGAGTAAGCACTTTTACGCAGTAGTAAGCGAGTTTAAGCCTGTTTGCATGGTGGCAAGCAATGGCTACACAGATTAAGCACTGTCAGGCTGTCTGTAAGCTTATTTAACTGGAAGTTAGCATTGCTTACCACCGCGCAAACCCGCTTACAACTGCTTAAAAGTGCCTTAATCACTCTGTATCCAACAGCCCTTGTTCTGCCCAGCAACAAAATAATCAGTCCTTGCAGTTATCGAACCCAAGACTCTGCACACCATAGCCACAGTGATTTACCACTAAGCCATTTCAGCTGTACATAAATGTAATGTTTTCTCAAACATATCATGCAGCACAGTCATTCAACAGTAGAGAAACTATTTATATATGTAGATGTACACATATATATATATATATATATATGTATGCATATATGTAACTTACATGTCTATATATATGTCTCTTTCTCTCTCTCTCTCTATATATATATATATATATATATACATGTATCGCATTCGCAGATTGAATCCACACTCTGTATGCATATATGTAACATACATGTCTATATATATGTCTCTCTTTCTCTCTCTCTCTTATATATATATATATATATATATATATATATGCATGTATCGCATTCGCAGATTGAATCCACACTTTGTACCTCTCATTGCAAAACATCTGAAGAAAGGCGCTGTTAATGGGGGTGAAGGGGCACAAAATAGGGATTTCTTTTATTTATTGCCATTATCCCTTTCTCCACAGGTGAACTGATCTGCCTTGCAACACAATAACCAGCACTTGCAAGTTTTGAACAGAGGACCCTGAACAACATAGTCACAACAAATTAACAGTAAGCCATCTCAGCTGTAAGATGTCAGGATGATTTATTTAGCATATCATACAGAACAGTCTACCATAGGGAATGTACAATGTGGAAGCAGTAAACATTCCAATGATACATATACACACACATCTATACATATGCATCTATATATATATATATATATATATATATATATATATATATATATGTATATACACATACATACACATATAAATATATAACTACTTATAGATATGTATAAAAAGAGAATATATAGAGGGTGCAATGCATATCAAACAGCCATTATTCCTACAGCTGCCACCTTTTCAAATGGCCAGTGTTTGATTCTTTCCTACAAATGAGAATTATTGCATGAAACATATACCCACACTCAATGCAAAGGGCATGACACCACATACAAGTTTGCATACATAGAAATGTTTATTTGTGTACTATTTCAATTGTTTTTGCCATTTCTTATAACATATTTAGCTGTCTAGGCTAAAGCCTTCAAGTAGTACAACAGTAAAAAACACACTTGCCTTGAAGATAAGAATCAATCAACACTTAATTACAGATGTAGTTCAGAAGCCTCCAATAACACTCTGTACTCAACCCCTAGGGGGAAAAGTATTAGTTGTCACAATGTAAATGTATCTGTTACATAACAATGCCTAACTTAAAACGTCACTATCACACTGACAAATAGAACTGTGTATAAGAGAGTAAGCTCTAGCCCATCACTGTCTCCATGGTGAAACGTATGAAAATGTACAGCCATATATCTTAATGTTTCTTACTTCTGATATCCCTCACATGTTGTAACAGCCTAGATTAAAAACATTTAATACCCCTCCCCCATAAAATGTCTTACAAGGGCATATAACAGTGTTCTTCATACACCGACCTCTGGACTCTACAGGGTCACACACATTTCGTCCAGCTGCAGCCCTCATACATATGGACCTTACTCCACAATTTGTGTGGGAGCCCACAAAATTACTGGAATAATAGCAAGAATGACAGCACTAAATAATGATAGTCCATTACCTAACAATCTCCTACTTTACGGCATCTGGACAAAGCCTGGTATACAGGTGGAGGACAGAGGCTGAAACACAAGGCCGTATTTGAAATATTCCTATTATACACTGTGAAAGTTGCTGGTGTTACAGGATTGGTTGCAACATACCCTTACTCAGGAATATGAAGTCAGAAACACAAATGGATGTTGCCATGTACTGATAGCAAACAACGGAGATAATGGCACTGATATGTCAGAGACGAGACCCGTGCAGTGAACAGACAAAACGTAACAGCCAGTCCTCTGGCCATCATGTGGATAGGCCCACAATTGAGAACTATGCAAACAGACTGCATACCATGCAAGACTACCATGTAGACACAAACCCTGTAAAACTATCAGTATTCAATGCACATAACAGCAATACTCACACACTGTCCCTAGGTCTGGAACCTTATACAAACATGTAGTTGGCTTATGTCCACAAGTCCTGTTGTAAGAGGTATTGCTACCTGCTGTCAGTAACACTGCTGCTCACACACAGGAAGGATGTCTTCCATACAGGAAAGGTAAAGGGACAACGCCCACATGATGTAGTTATTTATAGTAGTGGGTTGATATGACATTGGCTACTGGAAGTACTACACAGATGGCTGCATGCAATTAGCAAGTGGGGAAACCCAACTGGTGCAACAGCCATCATCTGATCATGAGCATCACCTACAAAAGCCATGCTGCAACTTATTCAAACCAACTTGATCCCTGTAGTGGAAGAGAGAGAGAGAGAGATAGCGAGAGAGAGAGAAAAACAAACAAACAAACAAAAAAAATACTAAAAAACAAAAATACTACAAAAAAAAACACAAACCAAACAAGGAAGACACCCAACTGGTACACAGAAGAGAGCACAATAATAAATCAGGTATATGAAACATGTCAGCATGTAATTGAATGTAGTACTTGGTCTGTTATAATGGGATAGATGATGTCGAAAGTTTTATATGTGCCATCAAGACTTGCTGTAATTATGTCCTGCTGAACAACTGCTAAGGACATAGCATCTGGCCCTGTGGGCAGTGGGCCATACCTGTCAACTGTGCAGATCTGCAAAAAATGTCAAGACTTAAGCCATCATAGTATTTGTTCTATTGCTCCAAACATGTATATTAGTCTGGCAAATAGCTGAAGGTGGAAGTAATGAAGTTATGATAGACACACAAGTTTCAGACCCCACCACCTTCAGAACAGTCATGGTAATGTGAAATGTATCATGCACAAACTTCATAGGTTTGTAATAGGCATATCTATGACCTGTCCCTATATATCCTCCCCTAATGCTAGGCTGTTTCAACATGTGACGCTCTGTTTCGTAGCAAGACAGAACAGTTCAGCTGTGGAGGAAGGAGGCTCAGACTGTGGATCTGATGCCTGAATGCACTATATATATATATATATATATATATATATATATATATATATATATATATATATATACGGGTCCTCTTCAAATTACCGAAATGCCAGTTCGCCGACACGCGGAAGAGGAACGCGAAAGGACCGACAACGCAGTTGACCGACATGCTGAAATCCCGACAGCTGGAAGACCGACAAGGGGAACGTGTAAGCGCGACTTGGTAAGTATGCGCTAGTGAGGGATTTGTGATTAGGGAGCGGACAGGTAAGTGTGCAATAGTGAGGATTTAGGGTTAGGGTGTGTGAAAGGTGAGTGTGGTAGTGTCGGAGTTAGGGTTTGGGTAATGTAAGTGTGTGTTAGTGACGGGTTTATGTTTTAGGGTGGGTTAAGTAAGTTAAGAATAGGGTGCAGGTAGGTAAGTGTCTGGTACTGTCGGACCTTAGGGTTAGGGGTGGGTTAAGTGAGTTAGGGTTAGGGTGCAGGTAGGGTAAGTGTGCGGTAGTGTCGGACCTTAGGGTTAGTGGGTTAAGTGAGTTAGGGTTAGGGTGCAGGTAGGGTAAGTGCGGTAGTGTCGGACCTTAGGGTTAGGGGTGGGTTAAGTGAGTTAGGGTTAGGGTGCAGGTAGGGTAAGTGTGCGGTAGTGTCGGATCTTAGGGTTAGGGGTGGGTTAAGTGAGTTAGGTTAGGTGCAGGTAGGGTAAGTGTGTAGTCTCGGATCTTAGGGTTAGCGGTGGGTTAAGTGAGTCACGGTTAGGGTGCAGGTAGGGTAAGTGTGCGGTAGTGTCGGACCTTAGGGTTAGGGTTTGGGTTAGGGCTAGTGGATATGTAATGTAGTGTAATGTGTTGTTTACGTGTAGTGTGCCGGTGTAATGGTGTTCGGTGTTTTGCATTGTCGGTATTGTGTGTTGTCGGTTGTTTGGTGTCGGTGGTTTGTGTGTCAGCGAACTGGCGTGTCGGTGTTCTAAAGTAGACCCATACATATATATATATATATATATATATATATATATATAGACATGTATGTCTTATCTATATATACAGACACAAACACATACGCACATATATACATATATATATATATATATATATATATATATATATATATATATATATATTATACACACACACACATTTTATATATATATATATATATATATATATATATATATATATATATATATATATAAAATACACACACACATACATTTTATAAATATATATATATATATAATACACACACACACACACACACATATATATATATATATATATATATATATTCGCGGTGGTGGTGCTGCAGTAGCATTGTCGCCTCACAGTAAGACGCTGCTCCGGTTCGATTCTCAGCTACAGCATCTTCTGCGTGGAGACATGCGTGAATGGGCGTGCCTTCGTTGAAGGTTGTGCGTCAGGGCTGGTAACTTGGCACTTAAAAACTACCAATCATAAGCGGACCGAGTTCCGCTGTGGCGACCCCTAACTGGGAAAAGCCGAAAAACACAACAACATATATACATATACATATATATATATATATATATATATATATATATATATATATATATATATATATATATATATATATATATAGACGTGTATGTCTACATACACACACACATATATATATATATATATATATATATACATACATACATACATACATTTTCCCTACTGTTGAATGACTGTGCTGCATGATATATTTGAGAAAACATCACACATATATGCGGCTCAGACGGCTTAGTGGAAAACTGCTATGGCTATGGTGTGCAGGGCCCTGGGTTAGACACTTGCAAGGGCTGATAATTTATTTGATGGCCAGAACAAGGGCTGTTGGATACAGAGTGATTAAGGCACCTGTAAGCAGTTGTAAGTGGGAGCAAAATGGACAGTTATTCATGGTGTGAAATTCTTTTTGTGAACAAATTGCCCTTTTTTTGTTAAGGTGAGAGTGGGATGTTGGGGAAGGATACTAGGTATATTTGGGGAGGTAGGGTGGGTCAGAAGACAGACAAGACAGCATACGGGGGCAGTATATGACTCATGTAGGGGGTAAACACCTTGAACGGGGAGGGGTGTTTGGAAATGGAAGCCCATGAGCCCCTACATGGAAACAGTGGGACTGAGGTCCCCACCCATTGGCAGTCACTACTGCACCTTCACGGCCCTGAAGGTGGCTGTGCTGGGGACTAAGTAGAAGGGGCAGTCTGACCCTCTAATTGCACCATGAGGGCTTCAAGCTGGTGTAGCAGATCCCCCAATTTTCTGCGGAGCTCCCTATGTACCAGACCCTGGACCTGACTTCAGGTGACGGGATCCTGTCTGCGCCCGCTGCCAGGGGAGGACGAGCCCCATCCCATGAGGTGGTTCCACCTGAAGGTAGTGCAGGACCAGCAGATGAGGAGGTCCTGGGCTGGGTCCTAGACATGCTGTGGCCTGGTGCCATGGCCAGATGAGGTGGGAGAGGTGGATTCTACTGGGAACGGCCTTCCCAAACATGCTACTGTGTTACAGTTTTAGAACATATGTAGGTTAGTAATAGTCAACACAATCCAGGATTAGTTATAACACCATGCATAGATATTCCCATTAACCCAAAACACCACATCTGGAACAGCTGCAAAACAAACAGAACACATGCATGTATGGAACAACAGTGGCCATTACCATGGCATGTAGGTTACATTGATAGCAACAGAGCAACAGACCTACAATGATAGTGTTTCAACATGGAACATGAATAGAAACACATTTTAATATTTGTTGCACAATAAGATATATGTCCCAACAGTAGGTTTGGTGTAAACATACCCACTGATTTTTGTGTTCAGATTATTGTTGCAGATATGGTGGTGGTGGTGGGGAGATGTTAACAACTATTAAATCCTTGCAGTATGAGGTCCTCAGACATTTTTTCCTGTTGATGTCTTCCAGGTACCATGTCCCGGGAGCATCTCCCTGCTTATCCTCCCCGGGAGAATAATATAATAATTAACTTCCTTGTCCAACATCACAGAACCCTCTTTGGACATACGGCCCATGATCTGCAGGAGAGGACTGCCCTGTGGAATGAGCTCGTCCACGGAGTAAACGATGTCGGCCTGCATAACCGCAGTTATGAGCAGGTGCAACATTGTTGCACTGATCTCATCCGCCACGCCTGTCAGCGTGCTGCTGCAGTTAGTTGCTTATCAAACCTCATCTGTAAAGTATCGTCATGCATATGTCAGATAACAGTCTGTTGCTGCAGTGTAGTAATGAACAGATGTGCATAATCTCTAGTATTGTGGGTTTGTACTGTTGATGTACTGAAATGCTGCTCCCACCCTGTACCAATGCCACAGGTGTGGCTACTGGCATTACATCTCTCACACAACTATGTAGGTCCTTCTTGAATACAACTGGGGCAGCAGCCTGTAGCTGGTGAGTATGGAGTTGTTTTGTTCAGGTTTGCCAATACACTGGTCATGTTATGGCCATGGTATTTGCCATGCACACATTTAACACACCTACCCATAATGCATGCTGTACATGTTCACTTATTGTTGCTGTTAACTGCACTGCATCACAGTGGTCACCACGGTGGCATATCTGAAGGGTATGTAACAGTCCTGCAGTACACCTAACAACCTGTCAGTGCAAGATGTGTGGACAGAGATTAACATAATGGTGGGACAAATGGCCCACAGTAGGGACATGTCTGAAACATTACCCTTATACAGTGGCTACAACAGTGTATACACAACTATTACAATGGCAACTGTTACAGATCTACAGAACGGCATATCACAACACCACATTCCACACCTTTTACAACCTGTAATGTGATCTTAACATGAGCAATGAATGTGTAATATGGAATCCTATGTTAGGACAAAAAAATATGGGGAATACATACCTTAAACACTGGAAGCATATGTGTGCACACACTCCAAATAACAGATTGTGGAAACAGCTTTTGAGGTACTGACAGCATTCACTCTTCTTGAGTATGCACCTTCCATCAAGTACAGGGCCTCAATGTCACACCAAGTAATGGTCTGCTGTCCAAGAAGTATGTCCATGACATTTGCCCACTCACCTGCAACAGAGGCAGCCATGGCTTGCACACATCTTACAAACCATGGAATGTATTTCATATCCAAAAGGTAGCACTCAGGAGTGGGAGATGTAGCCTTACCTCACCATTGCATATACCATGGCAAACAGTGCAGACAGTCATGTATGTGACTATGAAGTATGGGACAACATTAATGCAAAAAATAAACAGATGCCCATCCAAGACAGATGACAACACATGTTGCAAACTGGTCACGGAGGCTGCCCAGAAACATGCAGCAACACTGAGGAACTTCCAGGAATGTCTAGCAAGTACTGCCTATGCAGTACCTGTGTCGACAAACGCCTGGACTCTGTGTAAGTGTGGACTATGGGTTAGGGTAATCAGACAGAAGAGTTGTTCCACAGGAAACATCATCCAGGGCTCTCTACAGGTAGCATTTGCATAACATCAAGTCTCCCAAAGGCATGTGTTGCAATGTGTAATGATGCACCGAGACCAAGGCTGAAACCTACAGAGAATATTAATAAAGATACATGTGATGCACAAGCAACACCTCACTCCACCTCAGGCCCACCATCCCCATCTGTACCTTGCTGGTACCAGTGTACACCTTTAGGTCTGCTGTTCATTAGCAGGAACTAGGCCGGTAAACATGGTGTTCTGAATTTGGAACACTGCAAAATGACACTCATGTATGGCCCATAGTTGTCAACCATCTGCAATAAGGCTGAGGATGGGGAGGGGTGCCAACCTGAAACACAACACTGAACTGAAGCATACATCCAAAGCTCGCTAAGAATGGCTGTATCTGAACACAGTCAAGGTTATGAATTGTGCCACACATAACCCTGACTCCACAGCAATAGTGAAGGCACAGTGTGACTTCCAAGGGCTGTACACATGAGCTGACCTTGCAATCTGACAGAGTTGGGGGACATTTGTAGGGTGGAGTGACCAAATAATGGCAAGTGAACATGGGCCATGCTAGTATACCCCTTCCAGGAATAGTGACTGCTGTAGTTCACTTAGGTGCTGCAACAAACTATCATGATAAGGGTGTGCACACTTATGCAACTCACATATTGTATGCATCTCAATTAGCATCTGCACAACTAACACATTTGTTTGATACTGTATTTGACTGCACAGGTCATATGTCACATATCAGGTGTGTGTAATGTTAACATATGCAGTACTGTGGCCCCACTGCAAATCATGGAAGAGGCTGGCATGTCAATAAGGGTGTGCACACTCCTCAAAGCCACAGTAAGCTTTGAAGGTTTCAGTGTAATTGGATTTTATTGCTCAATGATAACTGCGGTGGTGGTGCTGCGGTAGCGTTGTCGCCTCACAGTTAGACGTTGCCCATTTGATTCTCAGTTAGAGCGTCTTCTGTGTGGCGACATGCATGAATGGACATTCCTTCGTTGAAGGTTGTGCGTTAGGCCCAGCAAGCCAGCATGTAAAACTGTACTGCCAATCATTAGTGGACTAGAGTTCTGCTGTGGCGACCCCTAACCGGGAAAAGCTGAAAGACACAAACTTGCACTGCTGATAATGACATCTGCAAATCTGAATTCAGGTATTCACTATTGAAATCTGTCCTCATACCATCCCAGTAATGAGTCAGACAAACACATAGGGGCTGTGAGCAACAGAGCAAACATAACCGCCACACATATACACATTTAGCAATGGTATGTACACTTGTGAGGTATGTTGCACAGTACATGGCAGGATGCTGAACAGCTGCACTGCAATACTGTGTACATGGGTGCAGTGTGTTAAAGAGATGGGGCATCACCTAACACAACTCACGCATCACAGAGATGTATAATATTGGTAACAAGGATTGAGTATAGCTGCATTGCATGCTGTTGAGTGCCATATGTCAAGCATGTCGACTATTGGGTAATGGGAGGTCTGTGTAATATCTATGTGCCACCTCACCTGTAAGAGTGTATTTGTGTGTGTGAGTAGAGGTAAGCAATGACGTACAGGTCCTTACATTACATTACATTTTTTGTCTTCCCCCTCACAGGTGGTGAGGTGGGTCAGGGTCCCTCCTGCAGGCAAACTGATGTTAGTGGCCATACAGACTCTGACAATGATGTAGGTATGGTGAGGCACAGGCAGGGTTGTCAGGGGCAGAACCTGTGCCATCGGGTGACATCCCACTTTTATCCACCCCATCCCTGCACACTGTCACAATGTGTATACATACCCCATCACCAGTGGCCACAGATGAGGGACAGCTGGTGGGTGGTGGCATGAGAAAGGACAGTGTGGTGACTATGGCAAGTGTTTCTGTACACAGCAGCAATAGCCGGATGACCGGCGAGGTACCACACAGGCAGATATACAGGGGTGCTTGCAGGGGGGCTGCTGCCCATAATGCCCCTGGCAGAAGTGCCACAGCAGGTGTCACCAGACGCATGTTTCGGACCGTCATGGAGGCACAAGCATGTATGGAACGTTATACCAGACAAAGTCTGAGGCTACAGAGGGCTACTCATTCTGCTGTACTTGACAACATCCATGATCTTGCAGGTGCCTACCATTATTTTGCAGAGGTCCTGTATAGACGGTTGGGTGAGATGATGGGAATCCTCGACCGTGCAATGTCTGTGTTAGAGCATATGGTGGGAGTAGGGCAACAGCCACATGGATGTAGGCCAGCAACACCAACAGGTGGAGGTATATGTGGACGTGCAACAAGTCACAGCTGCTCCTGTAGTGGCACTACCAGCACCAGCACTGCAGGGGGGAGCTGTCCACACCACAACACAGCAGGCCACATGCACGTGGTCCTGGCCGGTCCCAACAGGGACCCGGATCCAGCGGACATTTGTCATCATCAGGGGAGAGTACCATATCTGGGCTTGTACCTGGTAGTGCCCGTGGAACCCCTGGCAGGCACATTTCTTGTGTCCATGGCTGGACACGGTGAACTGCACACTATACCATGTACAGTCTGCAGCTGTCCATCAAACCCATGTATAGAGCAGCTACATGGCAGAACTGTGTGCATACATACACACACATAAGCAACACAGCTAGGGCACCTCCATACTTACACACACACACCACATCTGCAAAGCCCAATTGATAAGCAAACCCCCTAACACACACAGGTCAACCAAATGGCTCAGCCTAGGTCTCTGGCAAACCCGCAACACACCCTGTGCATATGATGATACCTGTGCCACATCCTTGTCATCCATACCATCGATGCAGGGAGATGCTAATATGGTTCTGATGCACAGGGTGAATGTACTAAGGTTTAGCAATGTAATGCTGTGTAACATGTTTTCAGCTGGAAAGTTTAATGCCTACATGTAAGGATGTTTAGCTGCCCAGCCATAACGCATTATAGTTATTAACACTGACTGATTGTGGTCAGTGTTAATAAGGATGTTTAGCTGCCCAGCCATAACGCATTATAGTTATTAACACTGACTGATTGTGGTCTCCACAATGTATTCAGTTTGTGTTTTAGGTGTCTACGTATCAACAGGATGTTGGTCTGCTGTTGTTTCCTACAAGGGGTATGGTACTGTAGCGATGCATTGCCTGGGTACAGCTAAACACAAGTAACAGGTCTGTATAACAGTTACTGCATGTGCCACATGGCTGATAGGTCTGAGGGGTGTACACAGTTGAGTGCATGGTGGTTGATGTCAGCAGTCCTTCTACAGTGGACAATGGTAAGTGTACTGGGTGGCACATACCAAATGTTTGTGAATAACACACACACACACACACACACACACACACACACACACACACACACAGAGGCTTTGGTGTTGATGCAATACACAGAGAATTCTGTACACATGGATGTACTTAATTTTGAAGTGAACTCATTTTACCCTATGTAATTCCACCAAGACAAAATAAGCAAAACATCACATCAGTAAATAACCAGTCTGCCAGTTTAATGTCATTGATGATGGTACTGGCAAGGCTATATGCCCTCTTCCCCAATGTAGTGCAATCCTGGAGTTGGTAAACATAGGTGTGCTGGTGTGGGTGGCACAGCCCTCCACTTTGGAGGGTGTGGGGTGGCATAGAACCACACATAGTGTGATTGACAACTACTTAACCTGTTAACATAAACTGTACAGTATTACAGCAGACTAAGCGGGGGGATACACACAATAACCCCAGTGGAAGTGGCTATGCCCACAACATCCACACCCAACTATATATACCAACTCCAGTAGCGCTGTACAGTGGGGAAAAGGGCATTTACACATCTACTACTAGTTCTGATGGAATGAATTTCCACAAGACGATTCCTTTGAAATGTTAGCGTTTGTCTGACAGTTCTCAGACAGATGACCTCCTGGGACATGTATTTTATGCAAACTGAAAAAGATCCCTTCACATACACACACACTTTACTTGGCAACACTGAGAGTAGAACCCCTACCTAGGTACTTATTACTACTAATGTGCTTGGCCTTAATTGCACACACCTTTTAGGATGAGGTGTATCCCGAGATTCTTGTTAAGTGAAGAACATCACCAGGCCTTGTACAGTATGGCAATGGGGAATGTACTGGGTGTTAATGAACAATACATAGTCTGACATACTGTCATATACACATTGACAAACACAACAGTCATAGACACATCTGAGAGACCTAGGTTTATCAGTGCTAACTACCTTGTCACCGAGTCCATTCTGTTACAGATAATTTCCACACAGCACATGCATCATTGGACTGGATAATGTAATCAGTTACCTGTACGGTTGATAGTGACGGTGGTCCTCATACAGTGGACCTTGGGATATGTACTGTGGGTACCATGGTGTAAAGATAGTATACCCAGCACCCACAACCCACATTGGATATTTTACTCACTGAAATCCATGATAATGCTCTGACCTACCCACAATCACACATTGACCAGGACTGCAATATAACCTCTTGGCTATCTAATCACTGCCACTACAGGGATATGCATTTATTGCACACGCTACAGGGATAGTAGTGTGAAGGTTTGTCATGGCTCTCCTAATGTCAGCAACATCACTATGCCTTATACTGTATGGCCAGGTGTATTGTATTTGGAGAATCTGGCCTCAGAATGCTGCACCCTACAAATATACAGACTTGCACACATACTTGCCAGGACTCAGAGGGTAACCCATGCCTATCTACCAATTTGTACAACAGTGTTATGCTGGTACTGCAAGCTCCAGGTAGTCCAAAGGGTGAAGAGTGTAAACAAGGTAAATTTGATGTCCATTACAGCAGCAGCAATTTCTAACTATGGCAGTTGGGGGTGTAGTGGGTGAGAAGGCCCTCAGGGTATTATCAACTACAAGTTTACAAACACACAGACACTGTTATTCTCAGTAATGCACACTGACACATTTGTCAGCACTGGGGTCCATAGGTGTAGGTGTTCCTAGGTATATACCAGGATAATGTCCATGGAGAGATGAGAGGAGTAGGGGATGTGGGAACAGTGGTATCATGCCACCTGACATTTGTCAGCAGGACATCTATCAACTGATGCCACTTGAGTTATCCCCACGGTGACAGTTAAATGCAACATCCAATCATCTGGTTTTCTCTTGCAGAGGGCCAGTGAGGTGCTCCAATTGACATGTATGCAACATATATTACATAACATGGCCAGTGTCTGGGATGGAGACCTGTACCCAAGCATGTTCTGTTGACTGTGGTAGTGTAATTGAGGTATCCATGGCATGTGGTGCATACAAGGTGGAGTTTCCTAGCTGTGACATTCATAACACAGCTGGGCAGACATGTCTGTGTCAGTAAGCATAGATTGCCTGTAAGCCGCCAAGATGGATACCTGACATCTGCACATCTGTACAGAGGACAGACAGAAATCAGCTAGCTAACAGGTTATGCATTAGGATGAATGTTTTGACAGACAGACGTCTGACACTGATAGTTATGCTATTACTACATGACAGCAGCCCTCAATGACATGTCCTATACACACAGTAGTCTACAGTTAATATCCACATATCAGATCAATATCAAGGAGCAAATACTTAATAGCACACTGCTCACACACCAAGAACACGATAGTCAGTATCCAGCTTTGCATGCAGGGGTGTATGGTTCCAGTACTACAATCAGCAATCTATTCTTACTTGGGAAAGCACTGTTAACAGTAGTAACGTAATGATACAATACATGCAAGTGTGACTGCATATAACCCAGGATACTACCCATGTATGAAACACATACAAAGAGAAAAGATTGTTGTACCAGCCATATATACTCAGGTGTCCCATACGGTATACTCACACTCCTTGCTACTGTAATGACAGCACACAGAAGCATGTTATGTACGTGGAATTAAATATTCTTATTAAAGATGTCATTACCCTGCTATTTTATCAGCCTGGAATGTGATCACTGGTTACCAAGGCTAAGCTATGCTTAGCAGGAGTAAGCATTGCTTAAATGTAACTAAGCAGATTAAGCACTTTTTCATTTAACAGTACGTTAGCACCACTTACCGTCACACAAACCCACTTAAAGCTGCTCAAAACTGCCTTAACCACTCCGTATACAACAGTCCTTGTTCTGCCTAGCAACAAAACAAACAGCCCTTGCAGGTCTTGAACCCAGGACTCTGTACACTATAGTCACAGCAGTTACACAGCAGCACTAAGCCATCAGAGCTGTGAAGATGTTTGTGGTTTTTTTCAAATATATATGTCAGTACACATACTGAATAGTAGTGAACAACTGCTTTGCTTTGACTTGTACAATTGTTTACTACTTGGTAGTGAAAACAGTGTTGAATCAGTATGTTGTTATATCTAAATATACACATATCAGATATATATGGTGGGATACATCTGGGAAGGTAAATACAACACTCATGTTTACACATAAGGATGCATATATATATATGTATATATATATATATATATATATATGTATGTATATATATATATATGTATATATATATATATATATATATATATATATATATATATATATATGTATATATATATATATATATATATATATATATATTTATATACATATATATATATATATATGTATATATTTATTTATATATATATATATATATATATATATATATATATATTTATATATATATATATATATACATGCACACCCATATATCTGTATATTCCTCATAAATATGTGTGTGTGTGTGTGTGTGTGTGTGTGTGTGTGTGTGTGTGTGTGTGTATATATATATATATATATATATATATATATATATGGATCTCCTTCATTTGATCGACAGACCATTTGATAGAAACTCATTTGGTCGAAAACCAGTATTCAAGGTATAAATACTGGGATTTGTCCCCCTCCCCAATATCGTGCGACCCTGGAGGTGATATATATATATATATAGTCGGGGGGGGGTAGGGGGCACAGCCCCCCACCTATTTTCGTTTAAAAGAAGAAAAGAAAACAAAAAGTACATATTTTAAACGAAAATAGGTGCCCCCCCCCCGACTATATATCTCAACTCTAGGGTCGCACGATATTGGGGAGGGGGACAAATCCCCATTAATTGCCTTGAATACTGGTTTTCGATCAAGTGAGACTTCGACCAAATGAGTTTCTATCAAATGGTCTGTCGATCAAATGAAGGAGATCCATATATGTGTGTGTGTGTGTGTGTGTGTGTATATATGTGTGTGTGTGTGTGTGTGTGTGTGTATACACAGATGTGTGTTTGTGTGTGTGTGAAGGGGGATGTAATGTAAGTATTGCAGGTATAAATGTAGAATGTTGCTACAGTAATAGGGGTTGCAGCAACAGACATGTTGTGTGGGAAGTCACTTCTGATACTGACATGTACACACATCAGTTACTGACAGACGTCATAAGATCATCATAGTGAAGTACCACACAAATCACAGTAATGATCCTGTGGAATACAGCAGAGATATGACCAATAAACATGGACAGTCTGACACAATCTGGTCAGTCCAGAGGTATACACAGAACTCAATACTGCAAGACGTGTGGACCAAGCCTGACAAAGTGGATATTTACAGCCATGTAAATAGGGATATCACAAAAATACTGTACTAGATCAGCTCACACAGTTGATGCATTCACACACTCCTGTCTGTCCTAACACATATTAACCGGAGGAGCAAAGGTCCCAAGCTCACATACTTCCCACTAGTTAGTGACATACATCTTCACAGCATCCCACTGCTTTTTCAGAAATACATAACACTCATGGTGGCCAGGCAACAGTACATCTGACAAATGTCTGGACATAACATCACTGTAGGTAAATACACTGAGCTGCTAGGCATGTCACAAAGCACTGTGCAAACTACAGGCAGACTCCCACAACACTGACCCAAGTTTCCTATGGGGGAATACACATGTACTTGCAAATATAGCAGGCACTACAGGCATGTAACAGCACGAAGTAACGGACACCAGTGTGAAAGTGCATACCCACAACCAATCTGAACACAGTCACAGTCACATTATGGTAAGCCTAATTAATAGTATAGTATATGGACTGTGTGAACAAAACCATCCTCATATGTGCCACTCACACACTAACCCTGCATATACTGGCCCAATACACAGTGTAGTCTGATGCCTGACTGTGGTATGGGACATGTGTCAGTCTGGCCCTACAAACATCTACGCTGATAGGGCACCATAAACTGGCGCAGCATGCACCGTCAGATAGAACAGAACCAAGAACAATGACATCTGCCACAGTCTGTACACAAGCCAAGTAAGATATTCACAATACACAATCTGTCAACAATCACCTTAAGCACACAGACCTCACTACTGTGCAGACTACAACAGAATGTGCAGGTTTTGTCCTCAAATATAAGGCTACTATACATAACATGTAGAAAGAAACTGTAAGGAACCACCACGATGCTGTATATAAAAGTTTAATAGAAACAAGTGCTTTCACGCACCTCTATGGCGCGCTTCATCAGGTTACAATAATCAAGTAAAAAAACATCTAATTTATACTAAAACACTAACAATTAAACAATTAAATAATTAAATAAACAAACTAATTAATTAATTTTAAAAAGACAGCTCAGAATGTATGCTATGCTTTTAGTTAATACTTTATCTCATTTCATATATAAATATAATGTCACTAAATGGGTACAAAAGTAAAATAACTGCCTATATTATCTATAGAGAATTAATTATTATCAACACTATGATGAAAATTAGCATAGAATTCCTTAAAAATAACTATAACTAATTCAATGGTGTGTGGCAAAACAAAACAAAATAAAATAAAAATCGTGATATTGCCTTCTTCTCTGATGATATAACACCATTCTGTCAAATATGATAAAGATAAGTATCTTATGAAAAATAATAATAAGATAAACATCAATTATAAACTTAATAAATAAAATATAAAGAATTGATAGTGATTACAGTGTAATGCATCATTGAAAAGATGGTTAGTATGATGCTATAATTTATCAATAATTATATATAAATTTATAAATAAACTATATTTATCTACGCCCTAATAAAGCTGGTCTAATATTAAGTGCTTGGTTCAGACCTGGTTCAACATGTGACCTAAGGTTAAAAATCCATTTTAATTCATGAAGTTAGAGGGACCCAATGTTATTTCCTTCTCTCAAGTTGTTATACACTATTTGAATAACCCTAAACTTAAAATGGTGCTTAGGAAACTGATGGCAGTGTTTTGCCAAAGCATTATTGAGATTCTCCTTCCTTATATCATAGTCATGGTTATACATTCGATCCCTCAGCCACCTTGATGTCATCCCCACATAGTAGGCATCACATAGCTCACAAGTAGCTAGGTAGATCACATTTTTTGAGTCACATGTCGCATAAAAAGTCAGTGTAAATGTTAAAGCCAGACCAGGTACTACAAATGACTGATTTTTAGATATAAACCTACACATGTTGCATTTAGTGCAAGAATAGGTTCCCTTTTTATAGAATGCTCTAATATCCACCTTGGAGACATCCATTTTATCATTACATAGCAGTCTTTTAAGGTTCAAGCTGTTACTAAATCTAATACATAAATCTACATAACATGTCTAGCAGTCTGATATCTTACTGGCTCGTTATCAGGTATGATGTCAGTAAATAATGATGTGCTGTACATATGCACCTCTTACTACATGACATATGGAGAAAGGGTGACAGACTTGGGGTACGGAGGCACAAACACAGGGCCAATATTGACATATTGCTGTGATAAACTGAGAAAACTCATGGTGTAACAGGGTTTGTTGTGACATATCTCTTCTGAGGAATATGAAGTCGGTAACTCACATGGATGTCACCATGTATTGACTGCGATCATCAGAGTATGCTACTGCATTTCTAAAGATAGGAAATGTGTGAGTAACACAACACATGTAAGACTCCAAACTCTGGCCAGTCTGCAGATAGCCCTACAGGTGAGAGTTTCCTCAACCACATAACACTATCATGCCAGACTTTAAATCATGTAGAACAGCCATATCCACACAAACCCTGTTATACCGACATTACTTCAAATGTAGAAGAGCAATACTTACATTCTGTCCCCATGTCTGGAACATCCCCCTCCTGTTTGTTGGCCTGTCTCCGCAGTGTATGTTGTAAGAGATATTTTCAACTACCCTCTGTGATGCTGTTTGTCAAATACTCACAAGAAGTCCTGCTCACAGTGGAGGAAAAGGGCCAACACCGCATGAATGCTTAGTTATAGGAGTGTGTTTTCATGCAATTCGCTATAAGAATGATACCACAGCTGTTCCACATGCAATTAGCAAGTGGGAGACTGCAATTCATGCACAGCCATCAGCTGATCATGAGCGTTACTTACAAAACTCAAGCTGCTGTCTATGCAAAACAGATGTACTCTTCCACATCCACCAGAGAGGAGGAGGAGAGAGAGAGAGGCAGAGACAAAGTAAGAAAGGAAGTAAGAGCCAAGCGTGTTTGTGTATGATCCGTGGGTTGAGAGTGGTATCTGGGTATTACAACGGTTGCCTATATTGTTTACTAATCCATACTGTCACATAGCAATTGCACATGCCTGTACACATTTATGGCTGAGGATTGTCTACAACAGCCTCTACAGTGTTTGAAAACTGTTGGCCTTGTAATGTGGACAATGGGACATAGAGGTCCTCAATATAATGATGCAGCAAAACCCACACTGCAATGGATCTTGTCATTACAGAATCACCCCAACACCCACACAGGATACTGATGACACACACACAAACACACACTTACCAGTACTGAGTTTCAAACCCATACCTATGTATTGCTATTACAGTGTTACTCAGTAATTGCACGCGCCATGGAGCTTACATGTTGGAGAGCTGTCCAAAGATATCTTTGAAGGTGAGTGACATCTGCAACAGTGCTAAATGAGGAGTAAGGGAAGTGTAGTAAGTGTAAATGTCCACAAAAGCAGGTGTCAATGAAGATACACACACTCTCTCAGGGAAACACACACATTATTCACAGTTGGCAGGATGAGGATTAGAATTCCTACCTAACTAGTTTGCTACACTATAGTATTACAAAGTTATCACAAGCGCCACAGAGCTTATATGGCTGAACTTTGGCCAAAGGGTTATTTCAAGGTGAATGACATCAGCAGGCATGCTAAAGTAGGGCAATGGGAGGTGTAGTGAGTGTGAATGGCTTCATAATCATTTATCTCCACACAAGTGTGCGTGCACACACACACACACACACACACACACACACACACACACACACTTGCCAGTACTGAGATGCATAGGTTCATTGCTTCACAGCTGTGCAGTAGGTGAATGGGCCTGAAGGCTGTACAAGGCTAGGCAAAGGAAATACCTTGGCATCAGACCACATGACAATAGTCTCCAGTGTGGCTCAGGGGTGTAGTCCCTGGAGTGGTCCAAATGGGTGGGTATTGTATTCACCATCCACTCATCTGGGTTACTACTGTGGGTGGCCAGTGATGTGCACTGCTTCCCATGTATATGATCTATATTCCATAACATGGACACTGTCTTGGTTGTGCACATGTCCCACATGCATGCTCTTTGACATGTGGAAGCATACTTGAGGTCTCTGGGGCATGTTGTGTGGACAAACTGTTACCTTCTGATGCAGCATTCCTGACCTCATTTGGTGAGACATGGATATGTAACTGAGGTCATGCTTGCACCTACATTGACAGTATGATACAGGTATTTAGTGAAGTTATTGGCATCTGTCCATAGAGAGCATGTGTATAAGGTATGATATTCCCTTTGTGGGTTACATTTGCTGACTCTACAGTTGTTGTAGGTGCCCAGTGGGGAACATAGCAAAAGGGCCACTGTAAGCATTTATTTGCCTACTGCAGGGATGGAACAGGGTGCCATGTCCTTTTACTTGCTGGGTAACACACACTCAGTCAGGAGATGTAACACATCACAGTACTTTCTGATGTCAGTGCCACTTTTGTAGTCAACAGGCATGTAGTCCACTGCAATTACATCTTGTTTACTATCTGTGAGCAATATGCAAGGAACTAGCAATATAGTGGTTGTTGCCTAGCCAAGTGTGTTTGTGTATGAGACATGGGTGGAGAGTGTTCACTGAGTAACAGAAGGGTTGCCTATATTGTTCACCAATCCATAATGTCACATGTAGGGCTATGGATTGTCTACACCAGCCTCTCTGGTGTTTGACATCTGTTGTCCTTGTAAGGTGGACACTTGACACATACTCAGTCCTCAACATAATAATTTAGCAAAACCCACCCCACAATCGCACGTGCCACGGAGCTTATAGGGCTGGCTCTTGTCCAAAGGGGTATTTCAAGGTGTCTGACATCACAGCAACCTCCACACAAGATACTGATGACAGACACACACACACACACAGACACACACACACACACACTTGCCAGTACTAAGATTCAGACCCCTACCTAGCTATGTATTGCTACTACTGTGTACCGCATTTATCGTATGCGTCACGGAGCTTATAGGATGGACGTTGTCCCAGGGTACTTCTAAGGTGAGGCACATCACCAGCCCTTGTAAATACTGGCATTGGGTGATGATCCAAAAAATAATTTTACCCTAAACACACATTTACATTTGCCAGGGGTGAGGTTCAAACCTTTATCTAAAAATCTTTATGGACCATTATGTTACACATTTACCACATGCACCACTGACCTGACATGGTTTAGGGTTGGCAATAGATACTTCTAAGGTGGATGCTATCTGCAGGACTGCGAAAGTCAGGCTCTGAGATGTGCAATGGGTGTAAATGGGGCCAAAATCTTTGAGGTACTCACACATACATATGTACACACACACTTGCCACAGATGAGATTCAAACCCATACCTGTGTAGTTACCGCTACTACATTGTTCCGCATTTAATACACACGCCATGGAGTGTATATGTTGGACAGCTCTCCACAGGTATCTTTGAAGGTGACTAAAATCAGCAGCACTGCTAAAGGAGGGATAAAGGGAGAGTAGTACGTGTGAATGTCCATAATATCAAGTATTATCAAAGACATGCAGACTCTCACACAAACACACAGTTTCACAGTTGCCATGTCTGGGATTAGAACTCCTACTTAACTAGTATGTTACACTATAGCATTATGCAGTTATCACACGTGCCATGGAGCTTATAGGGCTGGTCTTTGTCCAAAGGGGTATTTTAAGGTGACTGACATCAGCAGGCTTGCTAAAGTAGGGCAATGGGAGGTGTAGTGACTGTGAATGGCCTCAAAATCATTAATCTCCACACACACACACACACACACACACACACACACACACACACACACACACACACGAGTTTCACAGTTGCCATGTCTGGGATTAGAACACCTACCTAACTAGTATGTTACACTAATGCATTACGCAGTTATCGCAAAAGCCACAGAGCTTATGGGGGCTGAGACTTGGCCAGAGGGTTACTTCAAGGTCACTGACATCAGCATGAGTGCTAACATGGGCAATGGGAAGTACAGTGCGTGCAAATGGGCCATAAACCATTCCTCTGGAAACACATACACAACACTCAGTCACGCACAACCTTAAATTTGACAGGACTGGGTATACAAATGCTAGATGAATACTGATTTGTACTATCATGTTACACAGTTATCACAAGCACCACAGACACTGTAGGGCTGAGGGCTACCAAAAGCAAATGTCTACAGTGATTGACATATGCACATCATGTGATACTGGCCAATTGGATGTGTGGTGGGTGGGACAGGCCTCATGATGGAAATCTCTCTGTCACTGTCTGTCTCTTTCTTCCCCACATCTCTGTGTTTGTATGTTTCACCTACTATAGTGTGTAGGCCTTGGATATGTGTGAGTATTCCTATCCATTCCAGGTAGGTTATACTCCAGTCCAGGATTATGTGTTCTACACCTACAGCTGGCAACCTGTTTCTGCAGGATATCTGTAGATAGGTTGACAATATGGAGTCACAATGGGCAAAATATAGTGGGATACTGTAACTATTGTGTCTGTGCTGCTTGTGTTACATGGTTGGCGTTAGCAGAGATATTCGGACATATGTACTGTTTTACACTGTGATGTATTATGTCATCAACTACTGACAGATATACTTATTTGCTCACTGTAATTTCCTGGGGAATACAAGATGAATGAAGCTGTGTCCAGTATTGTGGTCTGCAGCCTACATATTCTTGCACACTCATGCCATTCTGAGGGAGTAACTGCAGACACTTGCTGATGGGTCTGTGTAAATGGTCCAGCACCTTGGTACTGTGGTGGCTGAGGATCCCCTGCTTGTACATCTTACTGACGTAACAGAATGGCCATATCCTGCTGTGGCTATACCTCTCAGCTGTACAGATTCACCCAAGTTACCCAGAGGCAGGGCTCCTGTATCTGGTCAGTTCCCCTTCACATTGTGGTTTACAAGCAGGTTTGTAGCCACCTATTACTGGGTTTGCAGGCAGGGGTAGTATGGGCACACAGAATTTCAGACTTCACACACTCCATGGCATCCATGCTTCTGCACCCCCCCCCCCACTCTGTTATTCTATCCTCTTCCTAACATTATGCAAGCGATATCTGAGAAGTATCCCTATAGTTGTCCCTTTATCCCAGCGGTATTTAGGGGTTGTTCCACAGTTCATGCAGTAGGACATGGTGGGCATGCTACTGGGATTTATCGACATGGCCTTGCATTTGTGTTCTGTGGACTGTTATGTTGTTAGTTGGGACCCCATGAGATAACATATATTAGAAGTATGGGTGAGGCACAGGCCTTTGACAGAGGGCTGTAGGGCATTTGGTAGTGATGCAGGCAATCTGTAGCAGGCCAGTGCATTCTGTCACTCCTACAGTCCCAGGCTGCAAGCCACTGGATTCCCCAGGGCTGACAGGGTATATGTGCGAGGTGTTAATGGCAATAGTTCCTGTCCATATTAATCCATTGTTCTGGATGCTGGCAGGGTGGTGCTTACAGCTAGGGACACACCTGCATGGTACACCTTTTCAGCATGCTGCATTCTGCGGGTATTCCCATACAGAAGTGGGGGGTCATACTGTAGTCATTCCCAACAGCAGGGATATGACCTGTGATAAACTTGTGGCTGATGGTGGGGTGAGCTGAGTGTATGAGTGATATGGAAGCTTCTTGTAGCTGACTCAGATATACCGGGGACATTCCCCTTATGCTGCCTTGTGCAGGGACACAGGCAGTCTCTCATTACTTCATAACTGTGCCTTTTGTGGTCTGTCAGTGATTGGCCATACTACATCAGTATTCCATACTACACAGACAACTAATGTGCTGCTAACCTGTATGTACAATTCCAAAAGTGTGTGCAGTTGACCGTTGCACTTTATGTAATCTGTCTAGGGTACTTCTACCTGTGTGCTGTGTGTATGTCTGGGCCCACATTCATGACATGTCCATCTTTCAGATGGTGACAGATATTGACATCTGAACAGTGAGTATGGATGACTGCTGAATTGGGTCTTGCTGGGATGTATTGTGGTTGGCATTGCAGTTGTTAGAACATGGTCCTGTCATCAACAGTACTGGCCATAGGCCACCGAGACACAACCCTCCATCCCTACATGCTGACCACTTCCACACAATATACAACACACAACAACCACCTCACAAACCCCTGCATATTGTACACATGCAACAACATATCCTGTAAATTGGGCCAGCTCAGGTAATCTGTGTCCCACTGTTATTAAACCCACACATACGTGTTACTGCATTTCTACATAGGATTGTGGGGGGGGGGGGGGGGGCACACCTGACAACTGTAAACATTTGCTATGACTGTACTGGTATTTCAGGTACTCTGTTGGCTTCCATTTCATTTTGTATTCTGACCTATCATGCAGACTAGAGGCATATCAGTAGAGTACAGATCTTAGGTTTTATTGACCTATATTTCATTTTCAGACTTCCTACCCTTCAGAACTAACATACAACTGCCAGACCTGTTGTAGTCTGTGTAGGTCTGGAGGAGGGCTGTTCTCCATTGCCATCAACTGAAGGCCTTAGCACAGCCCTTCTTTATGGTCATCTACACCTGTCCTGTTGGCTGAGGCTGGTGTTGGGTATGTGAGCCTCACTGACATTCATGTGTGTCTCCTATGGGCACACATTTGGGCCACCACATGTACTGCAGTGGGATTTGTCACCTTGTCTAGTACTGCCTACTTTGTTGACACCAATATTTGTTATGGATTTCATGCTGTCCATATAGGTGTCCACTATCTGCTGCCCTCCCATTCAGCTACCCGATTCCCTTGCATGCTCACTTCCATACCATAGATACAACTAGCAGAACATACTACTCCATTCAGCAATTGATAGGAAGAGTGACTTACCCTGTGGTTGTGCCAGTACTGAGGATGGTGCTGGAGGGCTGACTATTTCAGATGCACCTAATACACTCCTATACATGGTAAAGTACAGATAGTGTCAAGTTTGGCATCCCTTTAACTGTATGTGCGAGTCAGAGAGAGGTGTCATGCCCTGGGTCCCTACCGTGTCAGTTTATGTGCTATGTATTGCCTCTTTGCCAAAGCCTGGGCATACTGGGCATGGCTCCTTCTGCCTACATGGGCAGGCTCAGGTTGTTCCTCCTCCGAGTCACTCTGTGCCTGTGCTGGCCTTGGCAATGGTGGGGGGTTGTGTGTTTCTGCTGCAGCTGTTTCTGCAGGATCATATTGTGTAGCATGGCACATACAATGAAAATTTGTGCTCATGTAGCTGAAGAGGACTGCAGGGCTCCACCGGATATGTCCAGGCACCGGAACCATGACTTGAGTATCCCAAACACACGCTCTGTTATGATTCTGGTTTGTGTGTGCACCTCATTATGAGGTTCTTGTTCGGGTGTGTGTGCATTTCTGATGGGTGTTATCAGCCACAGCTCCAGTGCGTAACCAGCATCCCCCACTAGGTGGCCATATGGGATGTCCCCACTGGCAAATCTCTGGTACAGCTGTGTCATACGCCAGATGTAGCAGTCGTGATAGTTTCCAGGGCTGTCAGCACACACATTTATGATAATGCCCTGGGCATCGCACATGACCTGGCAATGGATGGAAGGGAAGCCCTTGCGGTTTTATGTAGACCCTACCCCGCTCACCGAGTGGTGCTTTGATGTTATGTGCGTGCAGTCTATAGCACCCACTACCTCAGGGTATTCTGCTATTTGGTGGAAGAGAAGCATATTGCTGGTCAACACCTCATGGGTGTTGAGGAAATATATGTGCTCACCGGCATGTGCTGACATGGCACCCAGGAACTGGTGGAGTACCCTCATTGATGATATCTGTGAGATCCCCATGATATCCCCTGTTGGCCTTTGGAAGGTGCTTGTGGCTAGTATTCTTAAGCCTACACATACCTTGGTATCCACTGGGATGGGTTCCCCTCTGTTGGTTCTGTGTGTGAGGCGTGGCTGGCACAGCTCAACAATTTGCTGTAGGATGTCTCTATCTACCCCATAGCGCTCCACTATCTCCAGCTCATGTAGCCCCTGGTAGGTTACCCTGGCTCTGTACACTCTTCTCCTTCTCCTCACTGTGGGTTGGGTCATCAGCATTCTCATCCTCACCACCCTCAGCCTCTTACACATATTGATGTATGAGAGCGACAGCAGCCCCTATAATTTTGTTAGTTTTTGTCAGGTAAAATTTCCCTGTCTGTGTACACCGGTGGTGTAAAGTTTGTGGGAATAAATAGAGGGACAGGTGTTTGCATAGTTTATAGTAGTGTGCTGGGCTGGGCTGCTGCCTGTGTAATTGGCTGATTCTAATACATTTCATCTGCCAGCTATGCTAGTTCTCCTTGATTGCCTTCTTACTGCTGTTTTCCCTTCCCATTGCCTTCCTGTTTAAGCCCCAAGGTGTGCCGCACATACCCAGTGCTCAGATGTGAACAGAGCTATTTCCTGTGGTTTTTTTTTTTTGGTTGTTTAAAACCCGTTGCACATACCCATTTAGGCAATATAAACACTGCTAGTCTGCCTCAGACACCCCCCCCTTCCTTAGCTGTGCTTAGCTAAGGGCAAACACGGGCCACAGAGCTCCAATAAGCTTAAAGCATGCATGACAATCCCCCTTATAAGGTCATCTACCTCTTATGCTTATACCATGGTGTTGCTGCACCTACACGGTTGGGTGCAAGCTAGCACTGAGGTGAAATCTGTGATTCAGTATCAATCCCCTCATTTGCATAAAACTGACTGCTAATGCATAGTTACAAAACTGACACTCAGCCTTCCCCCTTAGCGACCACTACTCCATGGTATTGTTGTTTTATGCATGCCATTGACTATTATGGCAGAATGCTGATTTTCGTTTAAAAGCTTATTTCCAACTTTTTTCATTATTTTCGGGCAGATACTGTTTGTGGACCGCTGTCCTATGCTTAAATGGCTGAAATCGGCCAAAAAATAAATAAAAGTTATTTTTTTTATAATTTTGCAACTATTTCCCATGCCAATGGCCATATATTTGGCCATTGGCATGCCTACTACATTGAATACATGCTTTCTTTGGAGCTGCCATGCCTCTGTTTTGTAATTTGCAGAAATGTATTCAGTTAGTAACCAAATACAATTCTGCAGGTTACACTATTCCTGCACAGATGCCTGCCTGCTCCCTGGATTGCTAATTCACCTAATTTGCATGGTTTTCACCAGCAAATGGGGTAATTAGCATACAGGAGCTGTGTCTGTGCAGATAGTGCAGAAGTGCCTGTGCACGTCCTGGGAACTCGTACTTGGATCGCTCGTCGGCCATATTGCGTGTAGGAGCTCTTGCACTATTCCTGCATGCTGTGCAGAGCTTGCTGAATCCCGGGGTTAGTTTATTTCTATAGCATTTGTTTTATCTTAACTTATTTTACATCCTGAAATTATCTGAAACGGTCTCAAAATATTCCACAACACTAAAATACCCTTTTCTGGATTTTATCAAGTATAAAAATAACATCATCCATGAACAAAGCTAACATTTCTTGATTACGATACCAGCTATATCCTTGGATTTGAGAATCCCATATTTTCTTTGTTAATGTCTCCAAATATAAAGCAACTAACAAAGGGAAAGAGGAGACCTCTGTTCCGCTCCTCTGTTCAATTTGTGACAGAGGGACCCTCCCACCTTAATTCTTGCTAACAACCATTCAAAAATCATCCTAATTCTATCAGGGAAAGCAAATTCTGCCATTGCTCTACTCATAAAATCCCAACTGACTATTAAATGCTTCCTCTGCATAAAGTCCCAACAATAGCAGTGATATTTTATTATACTCTGCTGTCATCCTTATTCTATTAATGTTGTCAAATTACTGCTTCTCCTCCAATGCCATATTTCTCCATATCTATCAATTTTGATAACACATTCACCATTCTCTTGGTTAGTATAGACAAACACTTTATAATAATGGGTTAAAATTGAAATTGGTCTATATGAAGTTAGGTGTGAAAGGTCCTCACTGTCTATGGTTAATAAAGCCACTAGTTTTCCTTGAAGATATTGGTACCTTTCCCCAACACACACACACACACACACACACACACACACACACACACACACACACACACATACGCACTTTAAAATACTGTTAAATCAAACCTTCCAGATCTATCAGTTTCTAACCTCCCAAACATTCACAGGCATAATGTTTGTTCATAGAGACATTGATTGGTAACACATCATCACTTCTATATCATCTCTTCAGCATACAAAACTATGCACATTTTCAAATAATGTTTACCCCTCCAGATAAGAGCAATTGTCCCAAATCAGTGGTTTCATCCACAAGTGGAACCTAATCTAAAATTAAGGTTACTCATGCCAAAACGCATACTACAGTCTGTGTTCCCACTTACACCAAGTGCTGTTTTTTTACTTATCTCTATCCTTCTCCCAGATGTGAAAAACATGTATGCTTTCAATAAACATTTACTTTGGCCCTAAGGAAAAAAATGCATAGGCTACTTTTAAATAAACCAAACCACATATTGTTATATTAAATGCATTAAAGAACTAAGACTGCTGATAAGGCTATTATTTTTATACCTTAATTCATCTTCCACAGTTTCAACTTCATTTATTTTTCATTGAACTGCTTGCCAATGTACCTTTAATTAATTACAGTGTACTTCATACTCTTTTCAACTCAGTGTTTAGACATCTAACAATTAACTGCTTGCACCTGCAGGCGTCTTGTCTCCAAGTAAACTCGGTACTTAACTCTGCAGACGTACAGAAGAATCTTTGTACACTTCACTCAGAACACAGTTCAGCCCACTTATGATTAATTGACTATACCTGTGGTGTTCTTGATTACCAATGAAAGCCTTTGCTATTGTAAAAATGACAAATACAAAAAAGAACTAGCACTTTCCAAGTACTTCATCATTTTATCTTATTTTTCAAGCATATTCACTGGAACTTTGTTGTTGTGACTTTCGGCTTTTCCTGGTTAGGGGTCGCCACAGCGGAACTCCGGTCCGCTAATGATTGGCAGTTGATTTTTACGTACCGAGTTGCCAGCCTTGACGCACAACCTTCAACGACGGTACGACCATTCACGCATGTCTCCACGCAGAAGACGCTCTAAATGAGAGTCGAACCGGACAGTGTCTTACTGTGAGGCGACAACGCTACCGCAGCACCACCACATACGGATCCACTGGAACTTAGTAATTCTACAGTACTGATTTGCATTATATTCTCATTTAAATCATTGGTGTCTTAGAACCTGTAATGTCAGAGTCCTCCATGTATGAAAATATCTGCTCTTTCAAATTGTTTCAATTATTTTTGCTGCATTCTTGCGTATTATGATGTGCTACATTGCAATCGCTGTATTCATTATCTGTTTTTGTATTGTCTCATTGCAACTATTGTATTTTAATAATGTATATTTGTCTCCCATCTTGGAGATTGCTTTTTTGTATCGTCTCATTGCAACTATTATATTTTAATACTGTATTCTGTTTGTTTTTGTCTTGGAGCTTTTCTCCCCAGGCCTCCACTGAAAATGGGCTCACTGTGGCCTAGTGGACTTTCCCGGTAAACAAATGGCAAATAAATAAATAAATAAATAAATAATTGCTTAAAACCCTTGTCTATAATTTTAACTAAAGACAATATTCTAGACAGACATATATAAGAACAGGAAATTATCTTAGTCCCAAGTATACTGTGATCATTACAGTTTTGCATACTCCACCCCAGCAGCCCAACAGCACAAAAGCATAGTTACTTTACTTTGCTTCTATCTGTCCTCTCTTACTTTGCTACAGTGTAAAGTCTGGCTACCATGCAACAAAATAAACAGCACTTTCTTGCTTTATTATCTTTAACATATACAGCAGCCACTGACAAGACACTCTCACCTCATATTTAAAATACCCAACTGCAGAATATACAAGACAGCTTTACAGTAATTCCAGTATACTTCATGATTTTTACACATACATTAGTATAAACAAAAACTGTTTGTTACAGTTACTTTTTCAATCCTTTCAGTGCCCTTATACACATTACTGATGACAGGGGTATATGCTTTACAGTTTGAGCCAGTTATCAAAATTCCAGACTCTCTGCAACCACATCTTGCAAATCCACAGTTCACATGTTCATTATATATATATTTATTTATTTGAACTTGTTAACCTGGGTAGAGCACTGATCACAACTGACCAATTGCAGTTTCAATCCAAGCAAAGTAGCAAAATACTACATTTAATGGGAATGATGCTTTATAATTTGCCATTTATTCACTAATGCTGCTAGTTTTCTTCTAGATCCTCTCCATCTTCCAATACTAGTTAATGGTTCAAGTCCAATGTACTCCTGGTTCTTCTAGTGAGCTCCGCTGTGTTTTCTTGTCACTCACACATTTTCCCTTGGAACAGTGGAAAGGTTTTCACTGACAAAAGACTCTATGGGCTTTGTGCATACCTCTCAACTGCTAAGCAGAAGAAACCTGGACAAAGATAAAAAAATAATGGGAGACAAATGCCTAAAATCAGGAACAAATTTTAAATGTTGCTCTTAAGAACTCAGAAAGTTGCTAGAGTAATAGGTTTGGCACTAGCTTGCATTTTCTGAAGGATGTGAAGTCTGAAACTCAAATGTACATCATTAGTTAGTGACATTACTCCTCAATGATTTGACTGGGGATCACAAAAGTTAAGAGGAAAAGAGAAAGTTTGAAGCAAAAATCTGGACACACTGCAAAAATCTGGACAGTTGAGAGGTATGGCTTTGTGTATTGTCCAAATAATGAGAAGCAGGGTTTGCTTTTGCTTGCTGGTTAAACTTTTTTTTCCTCCTTAGCCAGTTCTACATTCAAAAATGTTTTGGTCCTCTAGGAAAAAAATATTACGAAGAAAACTGGACACTGTAGCTTTAATCTCATACTTGCCTTTCAACGTTTCCTGATTGCTGGAATAAATGTGCCTCTACTCTGCCCAGCGTACATTAATCATTTCCACAAAAAGTCTTCTGCCCCCATTTTTTAATACTTTGCCCTTCTGGAACAGTTTTGTCAGAAGCAGCTCTTTCTGCTGGTACGATTACATCTTTACCAATACTGGTATTGGCTGCTTTCTTCTAGTAAAATTTGGAGGAAACGCACAATATGTCCTCTCAATACATGAATATTGCTGTGGAATACCAGTCAAGTTGCTTATTTGTACTTTCATAAAATTAATGCAGTCTGTTCCTTTGAGTTTCTCTGGTACAGCAGAAAATCTCCCATGTTCTCTCTGTGGTCTGTCTTCTAACTACTGTTTTTGGAAGCAGCTCTTCTTGATAAGACTTGTGGTTAGCAGAGTTTTTTTTTTATTTTCAACCTTTTTTTTTTTTTTTTTTTTTTTCAGTTTTAGCAGTTTATCTAAATAGTTAAAACTTCTTCTATTCTTCCAGCCTTTTGTTATTTGACTTTTTGAATTCATTTACTGTTTCACTTATTTTAAACCACTCCAATTTATTTCTCCTCTAAATTACTCAAAGTCATTTCCTGTAACAAAGCTGAAGCTTGAACTGCTTTTTGCTGAACAGCTGCACAATTCTTCTCAGTCAGAGCTTTTTCTTCTCCTTTACAGATTCATAGATTGTTACTAGGCAAATGACCCAGGGGTGCCTTTCTAAGCCTAGCCAGGTTTACCTGAAAGAATAATGACATCCTGTATCTGAACAGGACATTGTCAGCTAGGCGTTTATAAGCCACCTCTGTCCATAAGGCACATGGGTGCCAGGCCCAGTGAAAATTTCCTATTCCCCATCCAGTGGTCTAGGTTGCCCTTAAACTGGGTAATAGATGAACTCAGCTTCAAATGGATAGGAGGCCTGTTCCATAGGAGGGGCAGTCTCTGGGACATATATGTTTCTTCAGCATGCTCTGTTTAAGTCACAGACAAAATTCAGGTCCCTTGACCTTGTATTTCTGGTAGTCTTTGCTTTACGAATATGTAGGAGATTCATAAGTATGGGGTTTGTGGATGCCTTGTAAGCCAGGCAAGGGTGACCTCTTGGCAATCCAAAGGAGATTGAGTAGTGGGAAAGGGCTTTAAGGTGTTCTACATAATGCAGGTTTGTTGTACCTTGTATTTTTTTTATAAGGAACCTCTGGGGCTGCTCTAGTTGCTGCATATGTCTGGTCAGGTACATATCAAACGGAGGACTGTACTCTATGATTGGTCTGATAAGGGCAGAGTACAGTGAGACCTAGGTGCCATTCCCTTACTTATAAACTGTGCAACATGAAAGGATTTCCTGACCACTGTGGCCATGTAATACTCAAAGGTAAGGCTACTGTCTACATGTGTAACCAGATCCCTGACCAGTGGGTTGATTCTTAGGGGTGTATTATCAACATGATAATTAGCTGGAATGGTTGTCTTCTCAAAGGGTATAATTATGCATTTTTTTAGCACTGAGTTTAAGACCATGGCTTTGGAACCATTTGTTAGTCAGAGATAGACCTTCTTGAAGGATGCTAGTGTCTGTAGGTGAGTCGATGATAACCCCCAGCTTGCAATCATCTGCAAATTTAGTCAACTATAAACCTTCAGCATTTGCTTCCATTTCAGAGAAATAGATCCCAAAAGGGAGCGGGCCCAGTACAGAGCCCTGGGGGACTCAGCTAGTGACTGGCCTCTTGGTGGAGGTGGCCTCAGCTATTCTGACCTCCTTGGTCATACCAGTAAGCCAGTTGGCTATCCAGTGGGTGATAAAAGGGTTTACATTTAAATTAGTGAGTCTGTTTATAGAGCCTGAGTGGGGTATTGCATCAAAAGCCTTGGCCAGGTCGAGGTAAGCTGTGTGCATAATTTTACCTTCATCCAATGCTTTGATGACCCTCTCAAAAAAGTCCACCAGATTTAATAGGCATGACCTGCCTTTAACAAAGCCAAACTGTGTTGGGTCCAGCGTTTGCAAGTTACCTATGTCCCCATTTATTATCTCAGTGATGATTCGTTCCATAGCATTACACATGAGGCTGGTAAGACTTATGAGTCTGCAATTACCTGGCTGTGGCTGGACCTTCTTTGTGCAGGGGAAAAACTGTAGCCATCTTCCATTCCTTGGGCACAAAACCTGATGGAAGTCGCCAGTTGAAAAGTGATTCAAGTGGACCAGAGAGGTAATGTTTTATGCTATTTATAACATCCCAGGATGTTATCAAGGCCCATCAATGCAATGTTTTCAGACTTGGAAAGTGCATTGATGACCTGTTCCCTAGTAATAGTTGGAAGGAATGTAACATGCATTATTTCCTTTGGATTATCAAGGAAGAAGTGGGGGAGAAATTTGAGTTGAATCCATCAGCCAAAAGGTTGGCAATGGCCTCCGGTTCAGTGTAGGTGATACCATTTACAATAAGTCGTGTGCATTACTGTGCATCTCCTCTGAGATTACATACATAACTGTAGAAAGCTTTGTGGTTTTCTGTAAGTTTTCTCTTAACTTTCTCCAAATGTCTTCTTTCCTGATTTCCAGTTTGTGTAAATGTTAGCCAGTGACTGAAAATTCATACCATCATCTTTTTTTATTCTTACCCTCACCTCCAGTCTAAACTGCAAGTGACATGACCACGGTTGACCAACAGTGTCTAAACCAGGAAGATCTATGACACCTTCTTCACTAGACATGACCACGTGCACAATTTTATCCATTCTGGAGCAGTATTGGACCAGTTGGCTAAATTCCTCATGGTGCAAAATGTCAAACAACTCCCACTCCTTGTTTACTCTGGAGCTCAGAATCTCCCAGTCTGCTCCTGGTAGATTCAGATCTAGTGAGTACCCTTTCTACAGTCTCGCATCATCCTGAATTGTTGTGCTTAATAGAAAATACAATGCATCAACCCATCAGGTATGCCCCTTCATCTATTTTAATTGCCAAAGCATTTACCTTAGCTTCCAACTCAGGCTGCACAATTACTCTATCCCTGGTTTGGTGGTCTTCCTCCACTGCAATCTCAAATTTGATGCCTCCTTTATGCAGACTGCTACTCAGCCCCTATCTCTCCTGACTCTCTCTCTCATTCCAGAACAACCTAAACTAATGTACCACCATGCCCCTCCCTTTTGTCACTGAGTCATGCCTCTGTGGTAGCAGCAATGTCCAACTTCTCCCTCATGCATCTCTGCTTGCAGCTCCCCCCACCCTCCTACTCAGACTCCCTGCATAAGAGAATAAAATTACCCAGCCAAAATCCAGGTTACCCTGTTTACTCTGTTGCATTTTGTTTTATCTTCTGACTACTGCATGACCACCACCCCTCTTCTCTTTGTATCATTCATCTCCTCTTCTTCCATTATAGTTTGATGTATCATTCCAACCCAGCACTTAGAATTGTTGTTCCTCCTGAGCTATGACAGAGCCTGCACACTGTACATAGCTGGTATCTCTAGCAGATCAACCCCATCTACCAGTTCTACGCCTTTCTGCCTTCTCCACTGCCACAGCTAATCATTATACTCCCTAATCTCTTGTTCCTTTGTCTCTTTTCTCCTAGAATAGGTAACATTTCTGAGAATGCTACTGCCAACCATCTTTACTGACAACCCTCTGCATGTCCCTGGTTCTGCTTGCTGGCACCTCATCCATTTTCATTGACATCTAATTGTTGCCCCCATGCACACACGTGTCTACCTTTCCCCCTTAATGATCCATTTGGTCACCTCTTCGCCTGTTTCATTCCACTTTAGCCCATAGAAAATTCTCACTGAAGTGTAGTCTCTTCTTTCTTCCTTGCCTGAACTCCTAATCCCCCTTTGTAAAACTCACCTCCAATTACCAAAACATTCATCTTTTTCCTATCATTGGCTCATCTTTTTGTTTCCTGTCTCATACCAATACCCACCTATCAGTAACACCTCCACTTTCACCCACCAGTCTCATTTTTTCTTACTGCCTGTACTACACGTCTCCATCCTGTGGTGTATATAACCACTCTTTTCTATCCTTCCTCTGCTATTCCCACAAGACATCTAAATGTTTCTGTTTCTTCTTCCCCTCCCCTTCCATCTGGCTCTACCCATCCCTGCCCACTTACCTACTGATGACCTTGTATTATTAGCTCCTGCCTCATCACCTCTGCCATTTGCCTCCCCCTTATCAGTTGACACTATTCTTTGTATCCACCCAGGCTTGATTCTCATTGTCCTCCCTCCCTCTCATTGCTAATACCACTTTGTCCTTCCTTTCACCCTACTCAGTGCCACGCCCCACTTTCTCCTTCTGTTCACCCCATTCAGTGCCACCCCACACTTGCCAGTACTCCCATGTAAACTGCTGCCCATATTATTTTGTCCTGTGCCTTTCTCACTTTTCCCACACCATCTTGTGTTGCAGGCCGCTGCCTGCCCCCTCCTCCTCTTCAGGCACAGTCTATCCTTTCATGCCTGACTACTCAGTCCATTAACGTTTCTGCCATATTACATAATGACACTCGCCTGTTTTCGACCAGACACCCTCTGCTATACCAAGGCACCTAAAAGCCAAGCCACAAAGCTGCTCCTTGTCCTGCGTACCTCACAAATCATTCCCAATCTCCTCTTCTGCAGCCAGTGCCATTCCTTACACAACATTCATGAATGTGGTTTACTTTATTCTTCTTGTTTGTATCGGTCTATATACATATATATATATATATATATATATATATATATAAAAAGAGGGAGAGGGGATAGAGAGATAGATAAGCAGCGCCTTTGTTGTGTTCCTAGCTAGGTCTTTCTATTCTCCTTACAGTTGAAAATGTAATCAGGTTAAGAGGAGGATCTTTTTGAAATGATTCTGTACTGTTCACTAGTATGAGCAGATGTGTTAAGAGTAAGAGAGACTTCTAAAGACAATTTTTTAATCTAACAGTTAGGGATGCCACCTTTTCAAATGCCCAAAGTGGGATATTTTTGGTACAAATGTCAGATTTTGCAGGGCAAAACATACCCACGGCCATTACAAGGACAGAACTTTGTTTTTTTTTGCCTAAATCAAAGCTTATTCTTTTACCATTTTAGTTTCTTATTCTGTTTCTTATAACTTAGGTGTTTCAGATACAGAATAACTGTTGTATGCAACTATTACATAAAATATAGAAAATATGCTTGTCCTAAAATGTCAGGACATTTGCCATTTCTTCGATTTCTTTGCGGGACACAACTGCCCAAACAGTGACTATCCCTCGCAAAGTGGGACTGGTGGTAACCCTACTAACAGTGCTTGGTATCAAGCACCTTAAATCTGAAATTTAAAGAAATTAATGATATAACTTACCTTGATAAGAGGAAGACAGACAGAAAAAGTGATGTACAGCAAGAACAATTATAAATACTATAAAACTAGAGGGAACAGTCTAAGATAAATCTGTTAGTAGTGAGACAACCAGAAGCAAAGCTACTTTAAAAATGGGCTGCCCCTGTTTAACTTAATGGACTTATTTATTTGTTAACTGGGGTAGATCACTGATCTGACTTACTATTTATTATTTTAAGGAAAAACTATTAGCAGATTATTACCACTAAAAATGTGGTCTGTTCATCAGGGGAGACTAGGGGAGGAGTTTCACATACAACAAAAACTAGAAATACAGAAGACGCGCAAGTACCAGTAAAACATCACTAGAATATAAAGCAGGTAATAGTTATACTGATAATAAATCATGAACACAGATCACAACAGCTATGGAATATTTAGCACAATATGCTGGTCCTCTAGGTAGGCAGTACACTGTCTGGTAATTTGTAGTCTTCTTTGTGGATGAGAGGTGATTTTCTAAAGATGCTTTAAATGTATGGGTGGGATTCACTTTTCTGATTTGTCTTTGCTAGGAATTCTTCAAGGTGGGCATGGCACATGAAAAGCTATGGCTATAATCTTTTCAGACAGTATGTGAAAAAAGAGTCTGTGACAACTGAGAAATGTAGAGAAAAGAGGAGGCGCATTCTGGCTGGAGAAGGGCAGGGCATGTGATAACTAGGTGTAGGTCAGCCTTTCAGTTAGGGTCACAGACTGCCCTCAGGACAAATGTTGCAATCCTGTTGCATAAGAAGCTGGGTTTATTGATGTCCATCTGGCTGAAATCAAGCAGGAAGCAAGTGACACACAAACAAGGGAAGAACAACTGCAGTGACAACTGTGTTTTAGAAATAGGAATGAAGGGACCCTTGAGGTGATGCAACAGTCTTGATTATGACCAAATGTTTTTTTCATAGCAAAAGATATCTGTTCAAAGAATAACATTACTCCCATCATATAGAAAGCCCACTTATTTTTGAAAGACCTCAACTGTTAAACTAGAAGACCCAACAAAGCCATGATAGCCAGTGGGGTACATCATGGCTGCAAAACATCTTGTGCTATGAAGCACAGCTTTGGTCTTTGATGAACTGAAGAGTACGGAGCCATTTGAGATCCAATTTAACAACATAAAACTGAAAGACTGCAGTGCAGCTTTCAAAACCATGGGGGAGGGGCTGAAGTTTACTAAAGCAACACTATCCAAATACTGAACAGTAGGAAATCCACTGAAACACTACCATATCTCATTTAGAAAGAATCAAAATAGGACAGCACCAGGTTCACAGCACTGGGATACAGAGGCAGTTCTGACCTATGCTAAAGAAAATTTCATTTACTGATCAACACATAAGAGCTGTACTCGGGTGGCCTAAAGGTTAAGGTGCTTGCCTTACAAACACAAGGTGCAAGGTTTGAATCTCACAGAAGATCATTGGCTAGGCTTAAAATGGCTCGCAAGAGCAGTTAGCCTAGTACTAATCTATGAACCTATGACAATATTCAGTTTTCAAGTCTATCTTTGGATGTACTAACCTATGCTCCCACTAATATAGTAGGGTATATATCTTTAAACATTACAGAACTCACAGAGAGGCAAAGCAATTCTCATTGTACACCTCTTTCTAAAATACAGTCACAGTTAATGACCTTATGAAGACTGGTAACATATCTGTTCTATTTTGGAGTGTTTAACGAGCACAGTGACAGACATTACAAATGTTACACTTTCTGTAAGGCCTAGGTTACCAACACAAGGGATCTTTTGTCTTCAAAATCTATACTGTTCTCAAGTTTGAAATTTATCAGTGAATATTTTAACATTAAATTCTACATATAAAATTTATTAAGCCACTTTGCACACATCTAGTTACAAGACTAAAGCAGCATCTGCTTTACAAGGGCACTTCCAGTTTTCACTTCATCTGCAAAATAAAGCAGATGGACACCTAGTCTACCATCAAAACGCACATAAAGTAACAATGGGAGGATATATGTATGTCTCCTAAATATGCAAGAAAATCTAGAAGGTTTAGGATTTTTGCTTGGCAATGTTTACATATATATTTTTATATCCCAAGTAAACTCCAGAGAATTTTTCCACAGGTAGACAGCAAATGTTGGAGGTGTGATGGGGAAGAAAGAGGTAATTGGGAACAAATTTTCTGGGAGTGCAGCGAGTTGGCAAACTTTAAGGATTTCGTGCCGGATGCACTATTGAAGATGATAGGTGGGCAGATTTTTATGAGCTATGATACAGAATAGGAATTGCCTAGACATGGTAAGGCCTTGCTGTCTATAATTATGGTGGCTGCAAAAAAAGCTATTAATAGAACATGGACATCAAAATCTAAACACCAAGTATATTAGAAGTAGTGAATGTAGTAACAGAGATAAAACAACTGGAAATGAGATCTTTAGAAAAAGGTTAGGAGCAAACTACACAGGAAAAATGGGATTTGTGGGAACAATATATACAGGGAAGGAATGAGGTTTAAAAGAAGGCAGGACTTAAATGAGCTATGTAATGTTTGAGTGAAAACGACTGGGCAGATTATAAATGATGCATAATGTCTGCAACTGGGAGTGTGCAAGTATGGTTTGTGATGTAAAATGCTTGCAACTAGGATTGTTTTGGTGTGGTTTGTTTTAATTTATATAAATGTGTGACTGCTTAAGTGATGGTTTAATAAGGATGTTTCTTGTTTAGAAAAAGGGGGCAGGAACTGAATAATTTATGTAATGTTGCTTAGGTTATATGATATATAGCAATATATGTGAAGCATAATGTTTGTTAATACAGTTTGATTTATTTTATATAAATGTAAATGTGCCTATGCCACAAGTGACAATTCAATGAAGGTGTTAAAAAAAGAACACACATAAGTACAGGTATATTTCAGACTTTCTCCTGCTTTCTCTTTTACTAGCACAAATTTGATTCCCCATGAAATCTTTGCTTTCTGTCAATTATAATAAAATAAATTAATCTACTGCACCAGATAACTTTCTGTCAGTTCTAACATTCATACTCCCCTGGATTCAATAAACTCTGTGCACAGCCTACATAGAATGCATCCTTATAGAGAGCCACAAAGTGGCATCGGTAGAGCGTATGGCATATTGATGATGCGCACTGCATCTAAGTAAGGTTGCATGGCGTGTACCAGTAGCACTGTCTGCGAAACTTCACAAAACAGCACAGATAATGAATCCGTGAAACGTGGATGGTCCACCCACATCACACACCACCACGAGAATATGTAGTAAATCCAGCCATCCCATATGACTATCTGAAATCCAGAAATATTATCTCATCTTGTGCCCTTTTATGTTTTTTTAATCCATCCCGCATGTTTCCGTGGTGCACCATAGTGCATGCAAATGCTCATCAGGTCTGCGCAGTGGGGCCACCCAGGTAGCAGACATTACCCAGACGTCTAAAAATAGAAACAGGATGCTTTCACTAAACATACTGTACAATGCTCTACAACTGGCAAACACGGTAAGTGGAGCTGCTCTATGCTCATGCTTTGGAAGGTATAACACCAAGTAAACAATGTTGATGATGTCACTACCCTGGTCATGGCATGGGTTACATTTTGGACTAAAGTACAGATGGTCCTGGGTTCTAATCCAGGAACTACATACCTTTTACATATGATGGTGTGAGATTGCGGCATATCCAAATAACCTGGTAATGGAAGGAAATTAACTTGTAAGTGTCTTAGTGATGGTGTTTGCAATTTTATTTATTTTGGAGAAATAGGTGCATGGTGCTTAGCATCACGCACATATGAGGTTGTTTTTACACATATGTGTATACTGTGCCATTTGCCTGATAGTAAGCAGCATGCACCATTTTCAAATGCATCAGATTGTACACAGTGTGCACTTTCAGTAAGCACAGGTGGTGAGAAACCATGGTATTTAAAGGGGAAATACCAGGAATTGCACTTTATACATTGAGGTTTGACTTGTGCAGCAATGTCTGGAGCAGGTGAAGGAATGCATTTTAGAGCACAGCGCTAAGGTGTGCAGGAGTCCAAGGTTTTTATTGGGCTCCTGTTTAGTGGTGAACAGTGTCACAACCACTATGATGACCTATACAGGAGAAAGAGGGGTACCCTTGATCAGTGGATCAGGGATTGCCAAGCAGGGAACACCCCGGTGATGTGCAAGTATGATGTTCATGTATTACCTGAAAATACTCAGGCTGGCTATGGTAAACCCTGGTATTCATAACTGTTTTCTGCTTTCCCTTTTTCCACAGCTGCAGAAGAGAGGGCCTCGAATGTGAGGTCCCATGCTAGGCGACTTGAACAGATGAGACAAGCATGTGGTAAGTAATAATTATATACAGCACTCTTATTGTAGCCTTAACAGTTATGAATGGATTAGTAGCTTTATCATAACTTGCATATCTGTACAGTACCATTCAACATTACCTATATCTGCTGAAAATTCAGATTTAAGAATCACTGCTTTGCCCTGGTCATTGTAGGGTTCATGGTGGTCTGGCAAATACTTTATGAAGACATCAATAAATGAGTGTTGATAAGTTATGTTAACACAAATCCTATGCAGCTATCCATGTGTGTAAAAGCAACATTTGCAATATGTTCATAATTCAGGTTCCTTGTACACCCAAGTATGTAATGACATGTCCAGATATCTTGCTCTGAAAGGTGGAGAGGTGAGGTCTCAAGCAACAGTTTTACATTCCCAGATAACAGTGCCTATGAGACTATAAAAGTGTAAAAGAAAAGAGAGTTTGCATTATGTTGTATTGAGAAGCAGAAGTACAGTATTACAGTGGACACCACATATGGTTTGTAATACCACACTCCCCAAATATAATAATCACATTACACTACTGTGTTAGCTTTGCATCAATAGAAATATAGTACTCTTATGTAATGATCATTATGGTATTTCAAGTGCAGACTACCAGACCTGGCCTGCTGTCACATGTAAGCACTGTACATGTAGTCCAAGTAATACAGGGATTTGTTAGCAGTTGCAATTGTTTACAGTAGACTGTATCAGATGACAATAAAGTTATTTTTAAAATCTTGTTGTATAATGTGTGAAGTTGCTAATGTTCTCCTTTTTTTCTCTCATTCCACCCCGTATCTTATTTTTATTTATGTATAATTATTTTATTATGATTTCTGTCTTATTATAGTTTAATTTATTCATATTACAACTTATATCACTTTTATTTTTGTTTTATTACATAATACTTTTATGTTCTCTATGTTAAATTTCATTGTGTATCATTCTGCTTGCATTAATATTATTTAACCTTTGTTATATGTTGTTATACTTCTTCCTGTCAGTTTTTTTTATTTATTTTGTTTAATGTTGTTTTTAGTTTTTGTTTTATGTTAATACTAGAGCACAGCAGGGTAAGCAGGTTCCTGATGATCTGCTTTCAATCGCTCCACCAGCTGCAGCACCAAGGCCCAGCACTTCTGGGCTGCCGTCTGATGGCACCCCCCCCCCCCCGCTGCAACTGCCCTACCTGGACCCTCATGCAGGTCTGCCCTACTGGCCAGGCATGTGTTCCCCATAGCAGCAGAGGCAGGAAGGGTGCTTACATCAACCATGTGGACTTGCCAGATGTGGTGCGTAGGACTGTGCACCAGACTATGGGCACATGCCTATGCAGTATAGAGAACATGCTCTCCATCCTTGTACGCCAGGCAGGCCATAGGCCAAGACGTCAGCCACAGTAGCCAGTGGCGCAGTGATGGAACAGTGCTGACAGTCCAAAGGGTGAGGACATGAGTTACACTGTTACTGTACTGATGCTCATGGGACCTCGATTTCTCCACTCCCACCCCAACCAAGGTGTTCACCCCCCTCTTGTGTCTTTCACTGATCCTGTCCTTGTCATGTATGTCTTGTCTGTCTGCAAAAGCTTCCTCACCTTCCCAACTTGCCTTCCCCAGACTTGCCTATGTTCCTCCCCCAACATTCCACTCTCTCTCCTTAAAAAAAGGGTACCTGTCCCTAAAAAAATATTGTCCCATACATAGCTCTCCATGTCACAGATGTGCCTACTCGACACACTTAATTTGGTCCAATTGGCTGCACAACGCAGTTATGTTGTTGTCAACCCTCTCTTTAGAGGTGAGAGTCCAAATACATCTTAAAATGTGTACATATCCAGTGTTTACTGTTGACATGGATAGCTATGGTTCTTCCCTACACCCTTCCTGCACATTCCTACCTTCTTGTCACTTTGTTTTTTCCCCCTGCTTGCTCCTCATTTCACCACTGTCCTATCATCCCTTTTTCTTTTCTTTAAAGAATCATTGCGAGATGGCGGATGAAGCGCACCATCTCTGAGCAATATTAAGAGGCAGTAGGATAAGGGAATATATATAAAACTGTAGTATACACTTTTAAAAGTTACGCCGCTACCCTATTTCAAACCTGGTCCAGTGGACCTTCACACTGATGCAATAGTATGCAGTTTTCTTCACTCACAGCTGTAAATCGCATGTGGGGACATGTGCAGGCCTTTAGACTGGAGTAAAGACAGACCTGGGTTCTAATCCAGGACAAGCATATTTTAATTGTATTACTGTGACACAACAAAACTCAAGGTGGAACTACTCTGTTTTTTTTTATATTGTCATACATTTGTAGCCTGTGCGCATCGGTTACCAGTGCAGAAACCAAAGTGTATGTGCGATGCCAGGCAGGACACACTATTTCAAATTTATTTGAATATGATATTATTGCTATACATTCTGTTTCACGTGTAATGCTTTCTGGCCTGCTACAATGAAACTATTTCAACCATCACCCTGCATCCTCTGTCCCTATTTATTGTGTCTTATGCTGTGTCTGAGGGCTGGTGTGCACCACCCACAAATGTGAACAACTGGTAACACAAAACATGGCAGCCAGTACAATATGCTGCAATACAAACAAAATTATCATTGTTTTAACACACAAGGCCACACAGTAAGTGGATTATCAGCTAGTGTAAAGCATAATAACAAAAAGTGTTAACTGGTATGTGGCCACAACTATATAAACACCTGTAGCTTCATTAAGTGTCATGTGGGGTGTGGTCCTGGTTTAGCTCAACATATAAGGCTCCCACATCACGTTTTCGGTCCCAGTGGTACCATGTTCGAAACTGGCATCATGTAATCCTTTGATTTTTTTTCATTTAGATATGTGTTTACAATTTGGACTGATGTTTAACAGCAACATATTTTTTCCAATTTTAATGCTCTTATGCAATGTGCACCATGGAGTGGAAAATCCATACAAAATAAATTAATAATCTCTTCTATGCCTCTGCCGTTGCTTTGTGATGCTGTGCATTGAGCACCAGCATGCAATAAATCTGTAAAGAAAAGAAATGAGGACGATAGGAAAGTGGTGAAATGGGGAGCAAGTGGGGGAAAACAAAGTGACAGGAAGGTAGGAATGTGCAGGACTGGTATAGGGAAATACCATGGCTATCCATTTCTTTAACAGTAACAATTGGGCAAATGTAAATATTTTAAGATGTGGTTGGTCTGCCACCCTCAGAGACAGGGGTGACAACAACATACTTGCATTGTGAAGCCAAATGGACCACATTAGGTGTGTCAAGTAAACATATGCTAAATGGAGAGATTTGTATGGGATGATATTTTTGGGACAGGTGCCCTGTTTTCATTTTTTTAAAGAAGAGAGTGGAATATTGGGGGAAGAACATAGGCAAGTCTGGGGCCAGCAAGTTGGGAAGGTGAAGAAAAATTTGCAGACAGAAAAGACATACAAGACAACAACAGGGTCGGTGAAGGACACAAGGGGGTGAAAACCTTGGTTGGGGTGGGGAATCATGAGCCTATGGGCATCATGTTTGGTGACAGTGAGAATCAAGTTCCCAACCAATGGACAGTCATTGCTGCCATCTCACTGTGCCAATAGCTACTGTGTTTGACGTCTGTGTCTCCTTGTGCTATTCATTATGACCATGCAGTGTCTCCATTTGGAGTAGTCGTGCACCAAATGTGTATGCTATGCACCACACCAGGCAGTTTAGCTTGGGTGACAAGATCACCTTTGCCCCCAGAGGGAATGAGAGGCCTATTATCTGGGGCAGAACTACCTGAGGGTGCAGGTAGGGCAGGGGCTGAAGGGGGAATGCTGCCAGGCTGCAGCCAGAAGTGCTGGGCCTTGGTGTTGTAGCCAGTGGAGGGCGAGTAGGCGACCCAGAGGGAACTGTCCTACCCTGTCATGCTGTAATGATAATAAATTCAAATAATTAAATCCACATAACATATAATAATGTATAAAGATACATTAATACAATTATTGTAATTGTAAATATAACAAACAATATAATACAGAACAAAATGATAAAAAAGGGAGAAGGGACGCAGTGAGAGAAAACATAAAAGAACATTAGTAACTGCACAGATAATATACAAAGCTTTCTACAAATAATGTACAATATTATGTTACATTTCACATATAACAATACCAAATGCTAATCAATCCCATTATTATGCTGAATACTACCCTATTGCAAACACAGACATAATATACTACGGATCATATAGCATCTTAAACATATGCATGTTATATGTACAATGCTAACATTTGACAGCAGGCCATCTGGCTCACAGGTAGGAAGGTCTGCACCTCCACTGCTATCATTATGAATGTATAACACTACTCATTGTTAATGTAGACAACCTAAAACATTATTGCAAAATGCTGCCCTTACATTTGTGGAGTGCATTATCTGAAACACAAGCAGTGACCAATGTAACAGTATTGTACTTTCTAACTGGAACATGCAAGAATTGCAGGACTTTTTCCTGATATACTATTATAAGTACAGGTTCAGTGTTATAATGTTAACAATTTGCAGCATGTTCTTGGTGTCCCTGGTGTATATCTAATGATTTACACTGTGATAAGTATGTCAACTGAAACGTGTTCTTAATAGTTTGGAAGTGTAGTTTAACAAATGACAACCCCTATCGACCCTGTAATACTGGATTGCTTTCATAAGCATACTAATGCATGCCCACTATTCCATTACAATGGACAAATGCATTAAAACAATGATATAATTGTTTAGCACAATAAGCTGGATTTACTCCTAATGGTATAATACAAGTACTTTTTGAAGCACACATACCACTTGCATCATTCATCCTTCTTAGTCTTACCTCATAGGCTCGCACATTTTGTATTCTTTCTGCATTAGCTGTGGGGGACATATAAACACATTAAGATCAGCAATCAGAAACAGATGCAGCTGCTTCATCATTTAAGCAGTGCCTGTAAGTGATACTCACACATCTGTGGAGTGCCATCAGTCCTACATTCATCCATCCAACGACTGAGGGTATCCCTCTTCCTCATCCTGAGGTCTCAATAGTGATTTCTACACTGTTCGCCAGTGAGGGGGATGCCGGTAACAGTGGACAAGTCCCAGGCCAAACAATTCCATGAATCCAATTTCTAATTTGATCCATGATAGTGCTCCTGCAACAGCTGGGGACCATAATCATTCACTAGGAGTCCAACAAACACCTTTGACTCCTGCACACACCACCTTTGAGAAACAAATCTCAGTCCTTCACCCTAAATGCCAGCCATCTTTAATGTGGATGAACACCAATGTATAATCTGATCTCCCCCATATTACAGCTATAACAGATACTGAGAATGCTGAACATTGCAACCTGCATCATTTGAAAATGGTGCACACTGCTGCTTACTATCATGCAAACACAGGCAACGTGTTTGTGCGCAGTTAGTAAAGCACAATATTTGAAATAATACAGATAATATTATGAAAACTGCCTCAGCCATCATGACAACACATATTATATAGGGAATACTAGCACAACTAATAACATTTATCATGTGAAGTGGGATACCATTAAAAAGAATAGGATTCTGCAGTATCACAACTCTGCACCTTAGCTATGACACCCCTACAATCACAGGTGTTCCCAATACACAAAGGTAAATATACATGTTTAGGATTCATTGCATTACTAGCTATTACAAGGACACATTACAAAACAAGGCTGCATTACTTGTATTCAAACCGAAGACGCTCTGAAGTTGTAAGTGACACAAATCCTCGCAGCACAGGATATAGCCTGTGGTTACATTTGCATTCAGTGTAAGGTTCATACAGGCTCAGTATAAGAAAATGCACTGATGACATGTAGAAAATTAAATTAATGTATGAAAAATACACTCTAGTTTGTTAATACACAGGCAGCACGCCTGCATACATGTGCAATCCAGATAAACATGCAATGTAGATTCAGAGGAATGCATGGTTGCCTTAAAGCTGTTTTTCTCACATATACCACTCAAACAAGCTGTAACAGTCATTCATCACACAAGCAACTTCAACAGGGAATGTACATTTATTTTGAAGTAGTACATGTTAGATGTACCAGTAGTGAAATGTTCCACGTGGAATGCATTCACATACTCCTTACACAGGCTGTTATGAATCCTGTTTTCAAATATACAATACTGTCCTAACATGCTGTATTCCTCTGTCAATCAGCAATCATCTGACCAGTACTGTTGTACTGAGTGTGTGTTCAAACAATTGTATACTATTGCATTTACAATGTTTAAGGATATTATGTGGGAATATGTTATTCAATCATCAAAAGGTAGAGCTAAGTTGGCTAATATGAGCAAGCACTGACTGTTATTTTGTAGGTGTAGATCAAAGGCATCCACCCCTAATTGAACCTGTGAGATATCCCCCAGAAAACACATCTTGAGCATTTGGGAGGGGGTACGTACAGGATTCATGTTAGCTGGCAGGTTTGCTGGCCACATGTGGCAGATGGTACACATGCTGTTTCAACATGCCTTGCCAGTTAACAGATGTACACTTCATGGTTACTGTAGAGCCTATCCTGTTCTCCATTTCTTGCTGTAATGTGTACATGACTCTAATGTTAGGCACACATTAATTTAGGATGCTGCAATACATGATACAATTGTAGCATTCCTCTGCATACATACTCAAAAATAATGTTCACTTTTGCCATATTGTAGCATACCATGTAGTGATGTTGCAAAGAATGTGGATGGTGATGCCTGTAACTCTCCAAGCATGCCCCATGCTACTCTGTGAAATGTACCTGTGACTACATACAGCATATAAACACATACTGCACTTTCCACTGGGAGGGTTTCCTGCACTCGTCCGTATCTGTGAGTCAATGCTGAGAGAGTTTGCTCAGTTCCTCTAGGGTCTACGTGTCCTTGAAAAAATTCCACATTCTCTGCATATGTCTATTGCCAGCTGCAACATCTTCAGCCTGTACTACAGACATATGTATTCAAAAAGCAGTAGGTAATGAAAACCTATTTGTGTCTGCACTGCAGTGTGATCCCAACCCATAAAAAAGGAAATGGTGACAACAGGAATGCTTTTATATCTTGTGGAGTAGCTCTACAGGATTGTCTGATTACCATGCACTTCAGCTGTGTATGCTGTAATTAGCATGTCTACAACACATGCAATCAATTATTGATGTACTCCATTATAAAAAGATAAATGAGTAGCTGGGTAAACTGATGGCGAGAGTTAATACATGCTTGCAACTGATAAACACATTTATTTGTATCTAATACATTTCAACAGAAGAGTATTCAACTCTATCCGGTATATATTCATCTTGTTACTTATATAATGTCAGTGCTGGAAAGCAGATAATACATGTGAAGTAACTCTGTATGCATTTGTTAGAAACATACTCATTACATGGCCTTCTTTATCAAACATGCGAGAGATACAGAGGCTGTAGGATAGACATAACATTTAATGCTGTGTGCTACTTATGTACACATGCTCCATGGTAGTATCCTTTGATAGTACCTTTAACATTTCCCCATTGTTTGCTTAATGTTGTTCCTTACCCTGTTATTTGGTATGTTATGGGGGGTAAGGGGAGAGATGAAGTCCTACTATGGAAAACACTACAGTGCAATGTTATGCTGGTTGTGGGACATTGTCCTTCATCTGTTAGGGCACAATAAATGACATAATTTTCTTGTTACTTACTTACTTTTGTAACCACCCTTGCTATTTACTGCACAATGTTGAATCTGTACTGTGTACTCCCCTTTTGAGTACTGGGAGCCTTCCTTTACTGCACAATCTGTAAAACAATTTGCACTTATGTGATCATTACATGTGGTATCATTATTTTGTCTTTCAGTAAACAGTATGACCCCGAGATGGAGACCCCCATTCTCTGAGGCCAAAAATGAGCTGATCATAGATGCACTCAGGCAACACCATAAAGTCCTGCTATCAAGAGGGAGGCAAAGTATGGTTTAGCATGCAGAACTGTGGGAAGACCTTGTCAGAAATCTCAACAGTATGGGCAGACAGAGTCGCAAGTATGAGCAGGTGCGTCACAGAGCTACTGACATAATTCATGCAGCAAGGAGGCGTGTAGTTGACATAGCACACATTCGTAAGGTCACGGGTGGTGGGCCAGGAGCAGAAGAACCCCTCAGCACACCAAAGAATTCCTGGCAAATACTGCTGCTCAGGAAAGCTCCCAACAGTCCGACAGCCAATATGTCCTTGACGTCGGTGCCACTCCTGCTATTCGAACGGATCATCCAGGTAGGCTGTGTTAGACCATCAGCAGAATATGTTTACAGTTAGCATGTAATACTGTATATAGTTTTAATGTGTGGCAGGTTGCTTTATTGGTGGGGTGTAACTAAGACAACCGAATGTTCAGGTCATCTGACTGCCACAGAAGGATTCATGGCACACATCTACACACAGGATAGCTCCCAATCATCCTTGTGCCAATATGCTTGGGATATGTCTGCCATTCCCACATCACATGTGGGACTGCCAGGAATGCTTTGTAACATCATCATCAAAATATGTTTGCATTCTGTTGTAAGTGTGCACAGTTCTGTCAAGCTATGTGTGTGTTGTTTTGGGGTATATAAGATAGCTGCAGTGTTATGCTCATGTAAAGTACATTAGCCACAGTCCTGATAACATGTATTCGAGCGTACATACATAGGAGTAAAAGTATTAACCCCTGTTGTACAGTTAAACGTCTGGTGCTGTTGCCATTATGTCTTCCTCTACTTTTCCTAGGACCATAAGGGATACAAAGTGCAAGGGGTGCAGTAATAGGTAATTGGACTATGTTTTTCATGTACTGTATATACATCTATTCCAACATATCTGCTATACTGTCCCCTCAGGCCTGCTGTATGTATTTCAGTACTATTGGTATACCTGTCCACTGCACAGTTTTTTTCTGAATGTCATGGTTTGGTAATCATCTTGCAAGCCTGTATTTAAGATCATGATAATTGAATGTCAGAAAGGTGGATAAGCATACAGAAGCCCGGGGAGCCAAGCATGAACTAGAGCATCTCTGCGTACTTCCCCTGGTGAGGGAATCAGAGCAAAGATCTTGCTACACTTCGCGTTGTAAGGAGATGCGAAGAGATCGCAGCAAGGCTGACCCCATGCAAGGAAAATCTCCTCTGCTACTGACTGTTTCAGAGACCACTCGTAAGGCATCAGAATGGCCCGGCTCAATCTGTCCGCTAAAATGTTGGAGCACCCCGGGATGTGCGTTGCTACCAGAAACTGACTGGTGGAAATCGCCCATTCCCACACTCTCATGGCCTCGCGACATAGAGGGTAGGATCTGGTTCCCCCTTGCTTGTTGATATACCAGACAACCGACATGTTTCCTGACTGAATTGCAATCAATCCGAGAGGGAGGAACGTGTGAAAGGCTTCCAACACTAAAAGCACTGCCCTCATCTCTAAAACATTCGGTCTCTGTCTGGGACCACGTGCCTTGGACTGTCCTTCCCGAACAGTGTCCCCCCCACCCGAGTTGAGAGGCGTCTGCGGTCACTGTGGTTTGGACTAGGGGTGACGTAAATGGGCGTCCTTTTGATATCTCCAGTGAAGTTAACCACCAAAGAAGAGATGTCCTGCAGACATGACTGATCTTGATTGGAAATTCCATGGGTAGGTCTAGCCAAGACAACTGAACAGCCAGAGTCCATTGAAGAACCCGCATGTGAAGGCGCTCATAAGGGAGAATAGATATGTCGCAGCCATGGAGCCCAGATCCCAGAGAACCTCGCTCGCCTTTGAAGACTTGGAGTTCGCTATCTGAGCTATGTGGCACCTGAGATGTAGAATCCTGTCTGGAGTTAGGAATACCTTCATCTGCAAAGTGTATAATTGTGCCCCAATGAGGTCTAGAATTTGTACTTGTTGCAAATAGGATTTGTGAACATTGACTGTAATTCCCAGTAGGTCTGCTAACCGAATGAAATAATCTCGGGCCAGACACAAGTGATGCTTGTTGGGCATGGCGAAGAGCCAGATGTCCAGGTATGGAAACACCTGAGTACCCTGAAGCCTCAGGTGAGCTGCTACAACTGCCATTACCTTGGTGAACACCCTGGGGGCTGTGGTGAGACCAAAGGGTAGAGCTCTGAACTGAAAATGACTGGCTCCCAGTTGGAAGTGCAGAAACCTCCAGGAGCTGTATTTTGATGTGGTAGTAAGCATCCTGAAGGTCTAACGAGCACATCTGGTCACACTCTCGGAGATAAGGTAGAATGGACTGTAGGGTGACCATCCAGAATTTCTGTTTGGCTACCGACAGGTTTAATGCTGACAGGTCTAGAATGGGCCTGAGGTCCCCCTTCTTTTTTGGTACCAAAAAGAACCTTGGGTAGACTCCTAATCCGGACTGATTGGGGGGGGGACCTTTTCGATGGCTCGTTTGAGAAGCAGCTGTGAAACCTCTAGAGCTGCGGCCTCCCTGTGAGCGGATGGAACATTCGGGAAGTGTTTTGTAATAGCTGGAGGGGCAAAAAAAGGAATAGTGTAACCTCTGGATATTATCTGAAGAACCCAGCAATCTGTCGTAATGAACTCCCATGCCGCTGGGTGTAAAGACAATCATCCCCCGACTGCCTCCAGAGTAGGACAGTCAGGCAACCTCTCAGGGCTGCTGACCGGGTCTATCAGAGAAGGGTTCCCTAGACCTGCAATTCCTGGGAACCCCCCTACCTCTGGGTTGGCGTTGATCCTGTCCCCCTCTGCCTCTGAGGGAATAGCTGCCCTGAGAATCCCAGAAAAACTTGAGATTTTCAGAACCACATCTTCTTCTGCCCTCTGATTCCTAGAGAAGGACCACTGAGGGTTAGAGAAGTGGACTCCGATGGCAGACAAAGTCTTCCCGTCCTTTTTGCTCTGGACAAGTGTGTCACATACTGTCTTCCCAAAGCGGGAAGAACCGTCGTAGGGAGCATTGATAAATGACATCTTGAAAGGGTCCACGAACTGACACAATCTGAGCCAGGCATGACGCCTCATGGCTATGCCTGTCCCAGCCGCCCTAGCTGCTCCTTCCATGGCATGGGAAAGTAGCCACATTGATGTGTTTGAGACTGACTTCAGAGTAGACATTTTCGATGAGAAAAGCTGTCTGTCCTGCGGCGATAAAGACTCTGGGGGCGACTCAGCGAATTCCGAAGCAAGGTCTCGCCGAAGCCGAATCACATGTGCCAAATATTTCAGCGCAGGGATAGAAAAAGTCACTGAGGAGTATACGCGCTTCCCAAACGTATCCACCGACCTGGATTCCTTGTCTGGTGGGTGGACTAAGGAACTCTCCTGTGCTAGTTCCTTCTTTGTGGCTGCTGCAACCAACATAGCATCAACTGGGGCTCCTTTCGACCAGGGTTGTCTATCAGAAGGGGGAGATAAAACCTTGTCAGGGTGTTTGGGGATGGGCTCTATGGTGTCGGGCTCCTTCCATGCCCTCGTGGTGATGAGGTCCACCAAGGAGTCTGCTGGTGGGGACACCCAGGAAGTAGATAGGCCCGTGCCAAAGGCCTCCAGGAACACTGACTCATCCCCAGAAGGTTTTGGGGCTGACCAACCTCCCCTCTGGCGGAGGATCTCCATAATTTCTCCGAAGGAGACGTCTTCAGGAGGTGACCTGGGGGAACCTTCTCCTCCATCTAAGCCAGTGTCAGTAGTGAGGGACTCAGGGGAGTCCAAGTGCCTCCTTTTGCACTTGTGCTTATGGTAACCCTCTTCAGTGGGACTTTCAGAAGGGGATCCGCGAGCCACAGGGGTTTCCTCTGGGAAACTTACCTGGGGATCCTCTGGCACGAGCTATCCCTGAGACAGGATGAAGGGGGTCGTCACCAAGTCCAGGGGAGCCTGGGTGGTATCCGTGGGGATGGGCTGGGTTCTCAATCCCTAGGAGAGAACCCTCTCCACCACTTTGAAGGCTGAGGGAGACGTCTTCCCCAGATCCGAAGCAGGGACCGGAGCCGAAGATAGGGTAGCCTGAGGTCCGAGGGAACGGATCAGATCTGAAAAGGTCAGAGCAGAAGAATCCATTCCCCCAGGTCCGACTCCCTGTCTGTGGCGCCGAGAGTCACTCGGATCCGAACAAGTCGGATCCGAGGAACTCAAGGTAACAGCCGGAGTTGAGGTTGGAGCAACCGTCGGTGCCAAGCTACCAGCTCTGAAAAACCTCGGATCCAAGAGCCCCGAAGCCGAAGCATGGATCGGGGAAGAGGCATGGAGGTCGCCCCTCCAGAGGGAGAGGGACCTGGCAAGACTCCCATCTGAATTTGGGTCTGAATAAATCTCCGCATCATCCTGTCCATATCCATGTCCGATAGGCTCCGAGTCGGCCTCGAAGAGGTCACCGACTCGGATCTGGCTGGTCTGTGCAGTGGGGTGGAGGGCCTCGGGTCCGAATGTTGCAACGGCTCCGGTGACAAACGAGGAGACCGGAGCCAAGGAGAAACAGGCCTCATGGTCTTAGATGGGGGGCTGAGAAAGAGCTTCCTGTCTGGGGATCTCTTATGATGGCTGTCCTTTTTCTCCCTTTCTTCACTGCACCTTTCCTTTTCCTTTTCTTTATCTTTGTCAGACTCGCTGACTGAAGATCTGTCTTTTGAAGACCCATCGCCAGACTAAGAGGGAGGTTGAGTCCCTGTCTGGGGTGGTACACTAGCGACCGAGGCAGATTCCAGCACGGCAACAGGGAGAAGGCCTTTGGCAACTAGCTTGGCCTTAAGATCCCTAAGGGCCCTAGGGTCGAATCCTGAACAGACAGCACACTGAGTGGACAAACGTGCCACTCCTAAGCATATCACACACAGAGTGTGACCATCGGCAGGGGAAAGCTTATGGCCACACTCTGTACATTTTTTGAACACAGGCTTTGGCTGGTCAGCCATAGTCCTGCACTCCAAGGTACAAACACTACCTTTCCAAAATCCACACACACACAGGTAGGGGAAGGGCAGGCCTAACTACTACTCTATACAAAAAACTTTTTATTTTTTTACACCAATGACCAAACGCGATACTAGAGAAGGGGAGGAAGGGAAATCCTAGTCAAGTACACCTAGATATCAGCAAAAATTTTTTTACTTACTATCCCTGATCTCAGAGCAAAGGAGACCACGATGCACACTACTGGAGCGGCAAACGAGATCTGAGGGAAGACAGGAGATGGTAGGACATTATGGGTAAGGGGAGGGGCTCGGAGCTTGGAGCAGATGCTAGAAAAAAAGTTGCCGGCTCGAATCCGATACGGATCCGTATACCCACAGGTTGCAGACAAAATGAAATTAACTACTTCAGATCATCTATTCGAGCGTACATACAGAGGAGTAAAAGTTTTAACCCCTGTTATACAGTTAAATGTCTGGTGCTGTTGCCATTATGTCTTCCTCTACTTTTCCTAGGACCATCAGGGATACAATGTGCAAGGGGTGCAGCAATAGGTAATTGGACTATGTTTTTCCTGTACTGTATATACATCTATTCCAACATATCTGGTATACTGCCCCCTCAGGCCTGCTGTATGTATTTCAGTACTGTATTTCGTACTGTTGGTATACCTGTCCACTGCACAGGTTTTTTCTGAATGTCATGGTTTGGTAATCATCTTGCAAGCCTGTATTTAAGATCATGATAATTGAATATCAGATTACTGTGAAGTCTGTAATGATAGCAAACACTGAATTATCAGACACAGATGTTACATTCAAACTGCATACCCTTCAGATATGTCATGGTGCAGCAAAACCAGTTATTCCATCAGTTGTATATGTTTGTAAGAGCATATTATGTAACATCTGTCCATATTCTTTAGCCTTTGTTCAACCATTTATGGCTTTGTCTTCACTTCTTGCTTTAAGTGGTTGATAGCTTTAAATGTCCGTAATAGTGATAGCTGTGTGAAGTGCACCATAGTAGTACAGTTATCAATGATGTCATTTTTTTTAATCACATGTGAACATGGCAGTAGTTCTGTGTCCCCTGCATCACCTGATGTCAATGTCTTATCACAGTCTGATGATGATGTTGGCCAAAGTGAGGCACAGTCAGGGGTTGCAGAGGCTGAATCAGACAGACGTTGACATCCAGCACCCACACTCAGGATCCCCAGACACAGCCAGTATGCCTACACATACCCAGTCCACTGAAGCCACACATACTGGACAGTTAGAGGGAAAGGACATAGACCAGGGAAGTGTGGCTACCATGGCTTTAGTGTCGGTTGACAATGTCCGTAGCCAAACTGTTTGAGAGTTGCCACACAGGCGGATTGATAGGGGTGCTCATCAGAGGCCTGCTTGTTACTCAATGTACGTTTAGGGCCGTAATACAGGCACATTCAGAATGTCACTCCAGGAGTATGTTCAGGGTTTGAAATGCAGCAGCATCTGACATCTGTGACTGCCTCCGCCATGTTGTTGATGCACCGGATCAGTTCAGTGACATGTAACAATGGGATGTGGCCATAAGGGAGCACAGAGCATCTCTCATGGAACACACATTGTCTGTGCTGAACGTCTTCTGGGAGGGGAATGTCAACCTCGTGGGCATAGGTCAGCAACTACATCTGCTAAGAGCCAACAGGGATATTCCCGATCAACCTCCTGTAGTGGCAGTACATCCTGTGCTCCATCAGAAAATGTGCTGTCCACACCCAGACGTGTCAGGTCATGGTGTCGTGGTCCTGGCCTTTCCCATGAAGGGAGGACATCCAACAGACATCAGTCACCCACCGCTAGTAGCACACCATCTGACCTTGGGCATGGAGGTACCCATGCAACTCCTGACATTGCCAGTTTTCGTGGTTGGAGGTGGGGACGAACTGTCAATTCTACCATGCACAGCTCACAGCTGTCTGACATATAGACACATACAGCTAGCAATAAGCTTGGCTGTGTTCATTCAGACGCACACACCAATGTCACATCTAGGGCACCTACTGACACACACACTACATCTACATGTTCCCTGTTGGCTGCTACCCTTACTGACTCACACACATGCTCACTAACCTTTTGTGTCAGCCTAGGCCTCCTGCACCCCCACAAAACACCCTGTGCAAATGATGACTTTGCCACAACCCTGTTGTCTATCTTCTGCCTTCCGGGGATACTGGTGATATGTATCTGATGCACACAGTGATTACCTACATTTATTATGTATTTCATGTCCATCTGTGCTGTTGTCCTGATTACTGTAACTGTCAACTATATTGCAGTCAGTCAGTTAGACAACTGCTAGCATAATAATTCATCTACTTTCTAGATGATTATTTTTTAAGGCTTGCGAGGTCAGTCAATGACATGTGTCTCATTAATATAGCTAACCCTCTTTTTCAGGGCTGTTTACTGCTAACATATGCCTGCACATCTACAGTTAACCCACTGGATTCTGAACTCTGGACTGTATGTCAGCACTGCAGACAGAGCTCACATCAGTAATACAGTATAAAGTTTTGTTTTTTTCATGTACATCACCACATGTTCTGAGGTTAATAGGCTGTGACAGGGGTATTGTCCTGATGATGTTTAGACCTGTAGTGGACACATCAGAATATGATATGCAATGGCATGTATAATGCGTGCCCATGAGTCTTATAGACAGGACCATCCAGGTCCAGCATAGAATTATCAGCGATCCATGGTGGATAACATATGCACATGAATTCTGCCAGCCTACACTCAAACAGGTTTACAGATGTCCTCTGCACGACATACAATTAGGAGTCATAATTAGGAGTCCTAATGCAGATGAGTGACAACCTTTGAGACATGCATGTTCATAGGTTCATAGGCAGGTACTAGGCTATCGGCCCAAGGGCCTAAATAAGCCTAGCCAACAAGGTTCCCTGGCTTACGCCACCCAAGAAAGTTAATTTACTGTGTCCATTGAGTAGAGCCACAGAAGTGATCCCCAGGGTGTATTTCCTATTTCCCATCCACTCATCAAGATTTTTCTTGAAGAGTACTAATGAGGAACTTTGCTTGACATATATGGGTAGCTTGTTCCAGAGTATATGTGTCCGCCCTGCATATCTTATGTATGTCCTACTGTACACTGCAGTCCCTAGAACAGGTGGCTGTGGTCCCATATGACTTAAGGATGTGCACATATACATCTCATTTGGCCCAAAGATGGCCATGTAATGTTTCAATATTCTGTCTCAAAGCTATATATCTGATACTACATACATGACAGCTACTTCAGTCTGCCCACAGAAGAGACATGCTGGAGACTCTGATGTTATGTCTGATGTATGTCAACTTCCTGCATGTGTCTGGGACAATACTTATTAAATGGAGGATTACGTACATCAATAGGGCTGATGATGAATGAGTACAGGGGAATATTACACTTTTGTTCGATGTCATGCCTTCCCTAATCAGATGTAGGATAGAGGATGCCTTCCTTCCCACAGTACACACATTTGCCAGCCGACATGTGTTTCAAGATATATTAATGCATAATTGGGGTATACTGTACTCTGGTGTTTTTTTTTAAACAAGCAAGAATATGTACTGACGGTATGGTGATGTATATCTGTGCATTGTTATAACACCCATGGCTTTGTCAGCAGTCATTAGTGGCACAAAGATTTTTTGCCACACATCCTCTGCTTTCTTTTAGGACATTTACTGGTTTTAACAGCTTTTCACTTATACTTAATATGTAAACTGCATTTACCTCACTTGGAAGGGGTTTGTATGCTGCTGCAACTTATTTGTGGGACTTTGGTAAGCACTTGTGGTTTTCCATTTTAACTGTTTTTCTTACTGAGAATACTTGTGTATACCTCGCTGTAACATCTCTTCCCTCCCTGTCTACAACTCCCCACCTCTTCTACTTACCTGCTGACTTTCACTGTGTGCTCCTTACTGTTTCCTTCCTGGCCTGCTGATTGTTTTTTTTTTTTTTTTTTGTGGTGATTGCAGTTTCCTGGCTCAACCAGCTCTGTTTGCCCTCACTACGCTTAGGTTCACTCCGCTCCCCTACTCACCCACCCCTATATCATTTCCTTTATACTCCTCTCCATTGCACAATCCCCTCCTCTGCTTCGCACCCCTTCCTGTTTTTTTTTTTTTTTTGCCACACCCCACTCCTGTATACCTCGCTCCTCTCCTGCAAACCCTTGACACCAACCACTCCTGTGTACTGACTCCCCCTACTGCTTACCTATCCCTAACTTTCCTACAACCATTCTTCTAGGCCCAACTTTTACCTCCCTCTTAACTATTGACCCTCCTTACTGACATATCCTTTTCAATCCAAGCTTTTCATGTATTGCCTCCCCTTCTCATCCTATACACTCTTAACTCACATAACTCTCACCTAACTCCAACTTAATTTCATCCTGCAAAAACTAATGTCAATGTCTCCACAGATCCTCTGCAGTGTTTCCCTATCTGCTCATCTATCTTTCCTTTAAATACTATCCTCCCTAGAATCAAAATACTCCCGTCCCCTACCACCTCTTTAGAAAATAAAATAAGCCACCTACAATACAAACAACATTTCATCCCTAAGTCTCTACTACTATCAGGTGACATTCACTCAAACCCTGGCCCAAACCCTCCAGTCAATAAAGCTAACTCCCCTAACCAACCCTGCACTACTCCTCCAAAAAAGCAAGTATCTTTTTACTCCATGAATCTTAGAAGCATCCTAAACAAAATTAGTGAATTCCATGCCTGGATGGCTAACCACACCCCTGATATTGTTGCCCTGACTGAAACTTGGCTGAAGCCACAAAACCGTGACAGTGATATCCTTCCCCCTGGATATAATATTCTTAGACTAGATACACAAAAGAAAAAAGGGGGTGGAGTGGCCTTCGTATATTCAAACCATCTTACTCCTTTAAGTCTAAACCAACCCTCTCCCTCCTTCTCACCTGCTGAACTGACAGCTAACTTTAAACTTAACACTTACACCACTATCACAGTCTTAGCTATCTACATTTCTCCCAGAGATAACTTTACCCTTCTAGAATCCCAAATAAAATCAAGACCCTTTCCACCAAAGGCAAACGCCCGATCTGGTGGACCCCAGCCATAAACAAACTTTACAACAAGAGGAGAAAGCTACTACAAGATACAGCAAAATCCCTAAAAGGGAAGACATCTCTGATCAATACTAGTAAAAAACTACGATCACTCATAAAATCATCCAAGGCCAACTTTGAGAGAAAAATCGCCAAGGACTCAAAAGACAATCATAAGGCCTTCTTTAGCTATGTTAGAAATCTGGGTGGAAACTCCCACATATGCTCAGAATTAGTCCAAAACGATACAAAAATCACTGAACCCACAGACATTGCAAACATACTGGCAAACAGGTTCAGTGAAAATTTCTCCCCCTCCCCCCCAAAAGGAGAAATATCTATCCCAGCAGGGTGTAGCCTCCCAATCATCTCAAATGCCCAGGTGAGAACTGCTCTCTCTAAAGCTAAAAACACAGCATCAATGGGACCGGATGGTGTCCCCGGCTGTGTGCTACACGAACTCAATGAGGAACTAAACCCACACATAAGGCCGCTGTTTAATCTTAGCCTTACCACAGGATACGTACCCAAAGAGTGGCGTACGGCAACTGTGGTCCCACTCCACAAAGGCGGTGCTTCTACGGGCCCTGGTAATTATCGCCCCATAAGCTTAACAAGCCTGGTCTGCAAAGCTATGGAGAGGATCATAATGGAACTTGTAAATAAAGACATAGGGGACCTACAGACATTGGATCCTACCCAATTCGGCTTTGTCAAGGGCAGATCATGCCTCTTGAACTTGGTCGACTTTTTTGAAACAGTCACCAAGGCCATTGATGAGGGTAAGGCAGTTCACACAGCCTACCTTGACCTTGCAAAAGCTTTCGACACAATACCCCACTCGGGTATCATAGAAAAGCTCACCAGCTTAAATGTAAACCCATATGTCACAAGATGGGTTGCAAACTGGCTCAAGGACAGAACCCACAGGGTTAGAGTTGCTGGTGCCATGTCAGACTCCAAGCCGGTCACAAGCAGTGTCCCACAGGGCTCAGTCCTAGGCCCCCTCTTGTTTGGCATCTACTTTTCAGAAGTGCAGGCAAACATAGGAGGATTGTGGGTGACAAAGTTTGCAGATGACTGCAAACTGGGCGCCATAGTTGAAAATCCATCAGACACAGATATCCTTCAGAGAGGTCTCATAGAAACGGATAACTGGTGCCAGAGCCATGGCCTTAAGCTAAACGCCAAAAAATGTATAGTCATACCCTTTGGTATAAACAAGGTAACCCCAAGTTACCACATAGGTGGCAATCCATTAAGCACAGAAGAGGTTATATCAGGGACCTGGGGACCCAAGTTGACAGTAATCTTTCTTTTGACACTCACATTGCCAAAGTGGTTAGGAGGACCTTCTATATTGCCCACCTGATTATGAAGGGATTCACATCCAGGTCAAGGGAGGTCATTGTTCCCCTGTACTCTTCACTTATCAGGCCAATGATTGAGTACAATGCCCCATTCGGAATGTATCTTACCCGACACCTGCAGCAATTGGAAAGACCCCAAAAGTTCCTCACTAAAAGGATAAAGGGGCTCAAAAATATGCCATATGCTGCCCGACTGAAGAAACTCCAGCTCTATACAGTCGCATACCGTCTGCTCAGAGGTGACCTGTGCCTGACATACAAGGCCATGCCCAACCCGGAATTAATGGACATGCTCCACCTCAAAAAATCCAAATCCACCAGAGCCACAAGAGCAAGAGACTTAAACCTCAACACGGATATAAATAGGACGTGCTGGAGGGACAGATTCATCACCCAGAGACTCCCTATGCTGTGGAACAGAATCCCGGTCCATGTGAGACAGAGCACCTCGCTGGCTCTGTTCAAGAGGAATCTTGACCAGTGGATGGGAGATCGTAGGTTTACCCCGGGGATCATCTCTGTATCACTGCTGGACAGAGGCACGGCAAACTAATGGGTATAGTATTCTTCAACCTAAGGGGTGGTGAAAGCCACACAACTCTGGCTAGGCTTATAAATGCCCTAGGGCAGATAGCCTAGTATGAACCTATGAACCTAGAAAACATTCTCTCTTACCTTTCTCAAAACATCCACAATGAAACTATTCTTCTTGGGGATATAAATATTAACTGGCTAACTCTTCAGTCCCCTAACACTACTTCATGCATCAACTTACATGGCTTTGTACAACTTACCTCAACCCCCACCCATATAAAGAGATCACATAACCCCACCTCTCTCATCCATTGGATTTTAGTCACAGATCCCCACAAATACCATAACCCTGAGACCCTACCCGACTCCCTAAGTGATCACTCCCCTGTGAAATTTCTTAGATGCACTCATTTCACTAGGCCTCACAGATACATAACCTGACACAGATACATAACCTGTTGCAAACTATCCACCTTCTGTCCTGAGACTTTAAATGCCCTCCTCGCCAGGATAAACTGGACACATCTAACCTATCTCCCCCTTGATGAAGCCGTCCACTCTGTCAACTCTACTTTCCTTAACATTCTTAACTCTCTTGCTCCACCCCGCACTGTTCACATCAAATCTAATATATCCCCTTGGCTTATCAATGCTACCCACACCCTATTGAAAACTAGAGACAGGGCATGGAAAAGGTGGGTAAAAACTAAGCTCCCTTCCCATTTGCAAAAATATAAAGAACTGAGAAATCAGGCAAAAAAAACCACATCTACAACGACAAAAATAACTTCAACTTTAACCCCCCAACTGCCCAAAAAACAGTTCCTAAGAAATTTTGGAACTCTATAAACCAAATTGTGCATTCATATAGTTGACAAACAGGTCTGGTATACTACAGACACTTGTGGTGCACTATTTCTTCTATGTCATTTCAGTTTTCAAAATCCACATATGTTAATGCATGTGACTTTGATTATCCATGTGAGGCATCATATGCACTGGTGAATAAAATCATGTCAACTAGTCTTCCAGGGGGAACACAGGGGGAAAAGAAGTTATGTCTTACCATAACATTCCATCTGTGTTGTCAATTTTTACTAATCTTTGACTGTGAGCTCAGTTCCGAGCCTTGGAACTGACTCAGACGTTATTCCAGCTCATGCCTTCCAAACACTCTTGAGCTAAGCTCTATCCATAATGCTCCTCACCAAATTACCTCAGACTGAGTTTGCAAACAATAGTGACAGACAAGAAATAACAGAGCAGAGGCCATATATGTGCCTCTATAATGAATGCCAATCTTTGGAGAGATCTGATCCACCTAGAGTTCTAAAGCCAGGGGGGAAGGAGGGAGGGAATGTCAAGGATTAGTGAAGATCGACAACACAGATGGAATGTTATGGTAAGATGAAACTTCTTTATCTGATGTTGTCAATCTTCACATAATCCTTGGCTGTGGGACAGAGTCCCCAGCTACCTGGATCTTCTGAGGTCTCATGGAAGAATATTCCTGAGCACCATTGAGCCAAGTGATGCACGTTCCCTACAGACTAGGTCCAGTTTGTAATGCATAATGAAGGTATGAGGAGATGCCCATGTCACTGCTGCACAAATATCATCTAAAGAAGCTCTGGCATGAAAAACTGCAGATGCTGCTATTGTTCTAGTTGAATGGGCTCCAACAGGTCCTAGTGGGTGCAGTCCCTTTCTGTTGTAAACAAAGGTAATACAGTCCCCAAGCTATTTAGCCAGAGTGATTTTAGATATTGGACTCCCTAAAGTGACTAAAGAAAAGGAAATAAGTAGCTGGTCAGATTTTCTGATATCTTTTGTTCTGTGACTGTAGAAACATAACTGTCTGTGTACATCCAGTAAATGCAGGCAGTCATCATCATCATCTTCTTTCGGCTGTCCCCGTTAGGGGTCGCCACAGTGGATCATCTGTTTCCATTTCTTCCTGTCCTCTGCATCATGCTCTTTCACACCAACCGCCTGCATGTTCTCTCTCACCACTTCCATAAACCTCATCTTAGGCCTTCCTCTTTTCCTCTTACCTGGCATCTCCATCCTTAGCATCCTTTTCCCAATATACCCAGCATCCCTCCTCAGCACATGTCCAAACCAACGCAATCTCGCCTCTCTTGCTTTGTCTCCAAACTGTCCAACCTGAGCTGACCCTCTAATATACTGATTCCTAATCATGTCCATCCTAGTCACACCCATTGCAAATCTTAACATCTTTAACTCTGCCACATCCAGCTTTGACTCCTGCCTTTTCGACAATGCTACCATCTCCAGCCCATATAACACAGCTGGTCTCACTACCCTCTTGTAGACCTTCCCTTTCACTCTTATTGGTACCCATCTGTCACAAATCACTCCTGACACTGTTCTCCACCCATTCCACCCTGCCTGTACTCTCTTCTTCACCTCTCTTCAACACTCACCATTACTCTGAACTGTTGATCCCAAGTACTTAAACTCATCCACCTTTACCAACTCTACTCCCTGCATCCTCACCATTCCTCTACCCTCCCTCTCATTTACACACATATATTCTGTTTTAGCCCTGCTGACCTTCATTCCTCTCCTCTCTACAGCATATCTCCACATCTCCAGGGTATCCTCAACCTGGTCCCTACTGTCACTACATATCACAATGTCATCTGCAAACATCATAGTCCACAGGGCCTCCTGTCTAATCTCATCTGTCAACCTGTCCATCACCACTGCAAATAAGAAAGGGCTCAGAGCTGATCCTTGATGTAATCCCACCTCCACCTTAAACGTATCTGTCACTCCCACCGCAGTCCTCACCAATGTCACACTACCCTTGTACATATCCTGTACCACTCTTACATACTTCTCTGCCACTCCCAACTTCCTCATACAATACCACAACTCCTCTCTAGGCACCCTGTCATATGCTTTCTCTAAGTCCACAAAGACACAATGCAACTCCTTCTGACCCTCTCTGTATTTCTCCAACACTCTCAGAGCAAATATTGCATATGTAGTGCTCTTTCCTGGCATGAAACCATACTGCTGATCACTAATCTTCACCTCCCTTCTTAACCTAGCTTCCACTACTCTTTCCCATAACTTCAAGCTGTGACTGATCAATTTTATCCCTCTGTAATTACTGCAGCTCTGCACATCAACCTTATTCTTAAAGATAGGTACCAAAACACTTTTTCTCCACTCCTCAGGTATCCTCTGAGTTTCCAAAATTTCATTAAACAATCTGGTTAAAAATTCCACTGCCATTTCTCCTAAGCACCTCCATGCTTCCACTGGTATGTCATCTGGGTCAACAGCCTTTCCATTCTTCATCCTCTTCATAGCTGTCCTTACTTCCTCCTTCACTTCCTGATTCACTATCCCCACATCATCCAACCTTCTCTCTCTCTCTCATTCTCTTCATTCATCAGCCCTTCAAAGTACTCTTTCCATCTACTCAACACACTCTCCTCACTTGTGAGTACGTTTCCCTCATTGTCCTTTATCACCCTTACCTGCTGCACATCTTTCCCAGCTCTGTCCCTCTGTCTAGCCAATCGGTACACGTCCTTTTCTCCCTCTTTAGTGTCCAACCTCTCATACAACTTTCTATATGCCTTATCCTTAGCCTTCACCACCTTTCTCTTTGCCATGCGCCTCATCTCCTCATACTCATGTCTACTTTCTTCATCTCTTTGACAATCCCACTTCTTCTTCGCCAGCCTCTTCCTCTGTATACTCTCCTGTACTTCCTCATTCTACCACCATGTCTCCTTGTCCTCCTTCCTCTGTCCAAATGTCACACCAAGCACCTTCCTAGCAGTCTCCCTTACTAGCTCTACTGTAGTTACCCAGCTATTCGGTAACTCTTCACTGCCTCCCAGTGCCTGCCTTAACTCTTCCCTGAACTCCACCTCACAATCACCCTTTTTTAACTTCCACCATTTAATCCTTGGCACTGCTTTCACACTCCTCCTCCGCTTCTTGATCACCAACATCATCCTGCAGACCAGCATTCTACGCTGCTTAACTACACTTTCCCCAGTCACCACTTTACAGTCTCCAATCTCCTTCCGACTGGCCCTCCTACATCGGATATAATCCACCTGTGTGCATCTTACTCTACTCTTGTACATCACCCTATGCTCCTCCCTCTTCTTAAAATACATATTCACCACAGCCATGTCCATTGATATTTCACTCGGAAACAAACTCTGGTATGAAGGAGGGATTTATCTGCAGGGAGACCCTGTCCTTATGAAAGATTAAGTGTGGGGGGGGGGGGGTTTGCAGGATAAGGCTTGCATTTCAGATATTCTTCTGGCATAAGTGACAGCCATTAAAAATACGGTTTTCCAGGACAAGAATTTTAAGGCTCAAAAGGGGGAGAAACAAGAGACTTAAGTACCAGGTTCAAATCCTGTGGAGTAGAGGGTTCTTTATATGGAGGTCTGAGCATTAAGGTTCCTTTTAAAAAGGCTTTGCATCATTGATGTGACATAAGGGATGAACCATTTAAACCAATATAGAAGTAAGATATCGCAGCAAGATGTATTGAAATAGTAGAGGTTGATGGACCTACATCAAACAGTAAAGCCAAAAAGTCTAAAACTTTTATCAACAGGCGCTGAATACGGGCCAAGATTACAGTCTAGTCATCATTTAGTAAACTTTTGCCACTTGCTATGGTACAACTTTCTTGATGAAGGTTTGTGGTAGGCCAGAATGATGCATTGGACTGGGGGGGGAGGGGTAAGAGAGGGGTGCCTGGCAATCATGGGAACTGGAGAAGCAATACAGATTGAGATGCTGCAGATTCAGATGAACCAGTCCCTCTGGGTGGGACAATAGGTCTGCAGCTGGGTCCAGTATCCAGGGTTAACAAAGTAGATGAAGCCACAGGAAGGGAAACCAGACCTACCAAAGCCAGAATGGGGTGATGAGGATTATCCTGTTCTTCAACCTGTTGGCTTCTTTAGAAACTGACATATTAGGGGAATCAGAGGAAAGGCATACAATAGACCAGGGGGCCCAAACACGAAGGAGGGCTTCTCTGGGTGACTCCCCCTGTGGGGAAATAAGGGTAAAGAAACTGCTAGGCTTGTTGCTCAGAGGGGAAGAGAAGTCGTCGCAGCAAGGTTAGACCCAAAGGTGGAATATCTTTGTCCACTACCACTGGATTGAGAGACCACTCTTGAGGCATGAGGACGGCTCTGCTCAGTTTGTCCATAATCACGCTGGAGCTCCCCGGAATGTGCATTGCCACTAGAAAGAAGTAAGAAAAAATTGCCAATTGCCATACTCTGAGTGCTTCTCGAAAAACAGGGTAAGATTTGGTTCCCCCTTACTTGTTGATGTGCAAGACTAATGACATACTGTTTGTCTGAACTGCAATCGTTTCCAAGGAGAGGGTATCTTGAAATGCCTGCAACACTAAAAGCACTGTCCTCATCTCTAGAACATTGATATGCAAATAGGCCTCCAGCTGGAAACAAATGCCTTGGACTGTCTTTCCCAGATAATCTCCCCGAATCTGGGACGCATCCGTGGTCACTATGGCTTGGGGTTGCGGATGGATGAAAGGACGGCCTAACAAAATTTCTTTGGAGTGGAACCACCAACTCAGGTCCTCTTTGCATTGATTAGTGATCATAATCAGAAGAGACACTGCTGATTCAATAAGGACCACTGGGAGGCCAGAAGCCACTGAAGAATTCGCATGTGATATCTGGCTAGGGGGGTTAGAGTGACAGAGCTGCTATTGACATTAGAGTTTGAAGAATGAGTCTTGCTGTTACTTTCTTGCTGCAAATGATCTCGCTGACTTGTGATCTGATCCCTTGAAGTCTTTCTAGGGGAAGAGACACAATGCCAGTGACTGTGTTAAGCATAGCTACAATGAATTCCAGCTGTTGGGATGGTTCAAAACAGGATTTTTTGTGGTTTATAGTGATTCCTAAGCCAGAACAAAGGAGAAGAGTAAAATATTGTGCCTTTAAGAGTTGATGCCTGGTGGGAGTGGTAAGGAGCCAGTCATCTAGATATGGAAACACTCGGAATCCTAGCAGTCTGAGGTGAGCTGCTAGCACTGCTATGCATTTGGTGAACACTCTGGGGGCTGTGGTGAGACCAAAGGGCAGGGCCCTGAACTGATAGTGACTGGCTCCCGGCTTCATGGACGAGTTGAAGACAGATTCTAGGATGGTGAACTGAGAAGCCACTTTGTCTCAAACTCCTTCAGCTACTGCTCCTAAAAGAGTTTCTGATAGCTCTTTAATCAGATCTCTTTGAAACCTCATAAAATGTGCCATGTAATTCAAGGACCTAGCAGCGAAGGTCAATGAAGCATATACACGCTTCCCAAATCTATCCACTGTTCTAGACTCTTTGTTAGGAGGATGGATAGTAGGACTTTCGTCAACAACTTCCTTCTTGATAGCTGCCACTACCACAGGTTGCTGATCCTGAGAGGCAGAGAGGATATGGTCAGGTCTCCTTGGGATCCACTTGATAAAGTCAGGTAACTTTCCAAGCCCACTGAGCGATTAAGTTAAGATTATCAGCAGGCAGAGAGATCCAAGAGGTAGAGGGCTGGGCATGAAAACGCTCTAGATATATCAATCCCTCTGAAGAAGGTTGGAGGGTAGTCCAGTCACCTCTCTGTTTAAGAATTTCCAGGATGTCCCTGAAGGAAACATCTTCAGGGGAACCTTCCTCCGTATCGAAATCAGTATCGTCTGTGAAGGACTCTTCAGGGGAGTCCAAGAGCTTCCTCTTGCACTTTCTCTTCAAAGGTACCTCTTTAGTGTGCTGTTCCAGAGAGGTCTCTAAAGATGATATAACCAATGTGGTTTGATCCTGAGACTTTTGTGCCCTCTATCCCAGGGAAGAGACTGAAGGAAGCTCCGGTCGAGGGGATGGACATGATGTTTGGTCTGACAGGAAAGGCACAGACTGTTTGCCCACAATGGACAAGGCACTCTCCATAGTTTGGAAGGCAGGCCCTCCCCATAAAGGAATGTGAGCCCAGAACTGAAATACACTCCTTTGGAACCGTGGTCCCACCCTGCACTAAGGAGACCACCTCCGAAGCCAAAGTTGAGCTTACACGTGCCGAAGCACCGAGGGGAATGGAGGGTTCCAAAAGTATCGAAGTCGAACCCTGCCCCTCAGAACCGGCAACGAAGCCTTGACCCCAAGAGATCTCTCGGTCTGACAAACCCAAACAACTCAGGGTAGCTATCGGTGCTGGAGAATGAGCTCTGACCGGCACTGAAACAGTCGAAGCTGGGAAGGTCGGTAGCAGGGGCTCCGAAAACTCAACTGGAATTGAAGGAGGAATAAGCAGTGGTGTGGAGAAGGTAAGGTTCCAGAGCTAACATTGCCAGGAACTGTGGAAGGAGGTAATCCCCTCACCGTAAGGAGCTGATCCACCATCATAATATCAGACTCAGACAAACTCTTGGTGGATTGAACTGAAGAAGTTGATGGAGATTTTGGTGGACATTTCTCCAAAAAAGGACTGGGAGGATGGTCCACAAAAGAATCTACTGAAGGGGAACATGTGGTTTGTGGTAAAATTATAAGCGAAGGGTCCTTTGGTTCCATACTCTTGGTCGGTACTGAAGAGGAAGTTTCCTTAATTGACATTGGTACCAATGTAGCTTACACAGAAACAGGTACTGAAGCTATTGGAGCCAAAGATGTTGGTGCAAAAACAGGCAGTGTTGGCACTGAAGATTGAATGTTTTGGCCTACTGGTTCTAAGGGACCTGTCAGCACTGTGGGAGGTTTAGCCATTCTGCTTAGCGGTTCCAGTGAATGTGTTGGAACCAACTGATTTCTTTTCTTTGGTTTGGTAGAAGAGGAAGATGATGAACTGGCTTCAGTTTTAGGACCAGATAAGGCCTCATCAAAATCCAGTTTAAGAAAACCTTTCAGAATTAACTGGTTTTTATAGTCAATAAGAGTTCTGTGGCTAAAACTGCGACAGACTGCACAGTCCCCTTGTAGACGGACCACACCAATACAATAAGCACAAAGAGTGTCTCCATCTGAATTTGAAAGCTTCCCATCACATTTCTGGCACCTCTTGAAGCCCGAAGTGCCTTGAACGGGTTTATCAGACATTACAAATAACAAAGGCCAAACACACACACACACACACACACACACACACACACACACACACACACACACACACAAACACTTGTGCCGAGAAGTCTGAAAGGAAAGTTTTTTTTTTTTTTTTTTTTTTTTTAATAAACTAAGGGGAAAAAAGGGCAGGGAGGGTTATAAACACCAGCAATGGTATTTAAGAATACCTGAAGGTAAAAGGGAAAAAAAGGTACCGATGATGGTACTTAAACTACCTAACAATAGATCAGAGAAGTAAAACACATGCATGCATAAACTAGACTATCTAAAAGAGGAGTGGGTAGTACAGATATAAGGGAGTATAGATAGAAAATGAGAAAATAGGAAAATATAACTCACAGTTTTTGAAAATTAGCTATCGCTCAAGAGCTGAGAGAAAACGCGTCTGATACTATGAAGCAACAAATGAGATCTGAGGTAATTTGAGGAGGAGCATTATGGGTAGAGCTTAGCTTGAGAGTTTTTGGAAGGCGCGAGCTGGAATAATGGCCAAGTCAGTTTCGAGCCCACAGCCAAAGATTACGTGAAGACTGACAACATCAGATCTGACAGTTGAGGGTGGGAGACTTGAACATGGTGTCTGCATAGAGACTGCTAAAAGGAGGGCTACATGTGATCTAAGTGGAATTTTCTGGGGAGTAACTGATGGTGTGTACATTCTGAGGTTGTTCTTAAAGTGGATCTATGGTCCTGTCATTGACTGGTAGGTGTTTTATTTGCTGCTTGTTACGTAACAAAAGGTATGACAGGTACCTAGAGTTGTTGAGGATCTGCTCTGCAATATGGCAGCAACAGACTATTGGAAAATAATACTGTGATCTCTGTAAGTATGAGGGAAAAGTAATAAGGCGTCTGCACATACACCACAAACAGAGCAGGTAATCCAAGGAAACACTGTTAAAGCTCACACTTGATCCCGAAAAAGTAATCTTCAAACAGAGACCCCTACTGTACACTCTTGCCAGCAGTGTACAGGTGTAAGTCCTATAAAAACAGTTGTCATCCTAACGTGCTTAATCGTTTGTCTACTGCCATGACGGTCTGCCACAGCACATCATCTGCTTCCATTTCCTTCTTTCCTCTGCATCTTGTTCTGTCACAACAACCACCTGCCTTATCCTTGGTCACCACATTCATGAACCTAATAATAGGCCTTACTGTCCCCCCCTCCCCCCCAAAGTGCCAGCTCAATCCTCAGCATCCATCCCCAACATGCCCAAAGCAACGCAATCTCACCTCTATGGACTTGTGTACAAACCGTACAATATTGTGCTGACACTGTCATATACTGATTACTAATCTTGTCCATCCTCAGCACAAGCAATGCAGTTCCTAACACCTGGAACTTTTCCAGCTCCAGTTCTGACTACTGTATTTTTGTCAGTGCCACTGTCACCAAACCATATCACATACCAGTTGGCAGTACACCCATGTACACCTTCCCTTTCATTGCTATTGGTACCCGTCTGTCACAATTCAATCCTGACACTCTTCTATACCCACTCCACCATGCATGCACTGTCTTCTTCACCTCCCTTCCACACTCATCATTACTGTGTACTTTATCTCCCATGTATTTAATAACATACACCTTTGCCAACTGCAGTCCCTGCATTCTCACCATTCACCTATCCTCCCTATCATTCACAGACATATATTCTGGATTAGTCCTTATACCATTCATTACTCAACTCTGTATAGCATAACTTTGCCTCTCCAGGGTCTCCTACACACATTCCCTGGTCACAATATCATACACAGACGTCATAGTCCATGAGGACCTCTGTGTGATCTGTGGTCAAACTGACCATCACCATTGCAAAGATATGTCATGATGTTACTGCATAGCGAGAAAGAAGGGTCAGTGTCATCTGTCTTATATTGCATGAAGTGACATATACCTGTCTGCCAGGCCACTGCATGCCCATGGCCTGTTGTGAGCAATACGTATCCAATAATGTGATATAGCTGATGACCATCAGCTGTGTCTGTTGAAGACATGAGGAAAGTTTACTATACGCTGCGGTAAAATGATCTATATAATGTCCAACAGCAGCTCACACACACACACACACACACACACACACACACACACACACACACACACACACACACACACACACACACACATACACACACACACACACACACACACACACACACACACACACACACACACACACACACCAAGTTGACTACATTGAGATTAGAACTCCTAGTTTACTATCAAAATGTTGAACATTAGTTCGGCGAACGCAGAAAGTTGAACATCAGTTAGTCGATTATTCCATGTTGCTGAACGTTAGATCAAGATTACATATCAGCGAATTCAAGTGTGCTTTCGTGGATATGAACTTGATGTTATGAGTAGAGTTGCAGTACAGTGCGGATTGGGAAATGTATCCCTTTCCTCACTGTAGTGCGATCTCGGAGTTAGAATATTTAATTTGCAAGGGGTGTGGGGGGACTAGCCCCCTCCACAGGGGGGGCTTGCCTCCCTGCTAAAACGTGAATGGCAGTGTAGGTGTTTAATGTTACACCTACACTGCTATCATGTTCCAGTTTTGATATAAATGTCAAATCTGTCGATGTCGATCAACTGAGTCGACAAGTTCGCTCATTAGTATTCATGCAGGATGACATCATTTTCAGAATATCGACCGTTTATGTATATGAATGACGATATTTTGATAGTAAACCAGAACTCCTGCCTGTCTAGGTTTACAGACTAGAGAACTCAGTAATTAAGGCACGTGCCACGGCACAAGTCTGACTTTAACAGGACTGCAGGTGATCTTATAGTAGATGACATCAGCAGCCCTTATGGGGGACAGGAGGTTGGAGGACTGCTAGACATAAGGATTTTTTTTTGTTATAACCATGACAGTCTCCAAGGCAGTGTTGAATACACAGTCACAGTCTTCGTAATGGAGACAGGCATACACACACACACACACACACACACACACACACACACACACACACACACACACACACACAGAATCCCTACCTATCTAGGTTTACAGACTAGCAAACACAGTATTTAATGCATGTGCTACGGTATAAGTCTAACTTTAACAGGACTGCAGGTAATCTTATAGTAGATGACATCAGCAGGCTCTGTGGGGGACAGGAGTTTGGAGGACTACTAGACATAAGGATGTTTTTTACAAGCAGAAAAGCAATGCAAAACCATGGCAGTCTTGGACTCCCATTTTACGGAGACACACACACACACACACACACACACACACACAAAATCCCATACACTACTACTACAGTGAGAACCGAACCCCTACCCAAGTGCACAGACCAATGAACACCATTTTTAATGCAAGCTCCACTACACAAGTCTAATTTTAACATGTCGTAATGTGATCTGATAGTAGATGACATCATCAAGGGATGTAGGGAACACCAGCTTGGGAGGCCTGCATAGTCACATCACTCTTTTGTGTCATCTGAGGCTTTTTGTCAGGATACAAAGTAACCTGAAGTCCGACTTAGAAAGGTAGTGGAGTCAATTTCTAACTTCTCTCTTGCATGATGTAACAGTATTAAGCTGCGTTTGAACTCTGAATGTTTCATGCCTGATTCATAACAACTTCATATGGTAACATTTTAGTAATATAGCTGTGTGTACTCGCATGCTAAGTTGTCAACAAAAGCACCACTATATATATATATATATATATATATATATATATATATATATATATATATATGCATACTGTAACATATGCATACTGTAACAAGGTAAAACATCTGAAAGGATTTGTAATTAAAGTGTTCAACACTACAGTCTAGATTCAGGCCTTACATTGCCTATGCGTTGGCTGACACAGTATTAGTTCAGGGCTGACTAGGCCTGATGCAAGCAGTACACAACCAATACATGCACAAATAAAGGCTACGTGAGTTGCCTAACATCAATTTTAATATCTGTATGTGAGTAGGAGGAGGGTGTTAGACCCTAGCTGGTCAATGAATGTGCTATGTGCCATCTCTTATCCAAAGTAAGGGCATGCCTATGTCTAGCTACAGGGACAGCAACTGGGGGTTTCCTCCTCAGAGTCCTCCTGTGACTGTGGTGACCTAAGCACTGGTGGGGGGATATGTGCCTGTCCCCCTTGCTGATCCTGCTTCAGCTGTCTCCGCAGGAGCACACTGTGCAGCACAGCACAAACTGTGAAAATTTGTGACTTGTGCTTGGAGTATACTGCAAGGCTTCACCAGATACATCTAGGCACCGGAACCATGACTTCAGAAGCCCAAACACGTTCTAGAATGTTCATAGTTTCTGCGTGTGCCTCATTATGGCATTGTTATGTAGGTGTGTGTGTGCATTTCTGATGGGTGTCATCATCCACGGTTCTAGGGTGTAGCCAGCATCCTCCAGTAAATGACCCTGTGGGATGTCCCCCTAGCAATCATCTGGTACAGCTGTGATGTGTGCCAGATATGGGAGTCGTGATAACTGCCAGGGTTGCCAGCACACACATTCAAGATAATTCCTTGGGCATTGCACACGACTTGGCAGTTGATGGAGTCGTATCCCTTGCGATTGATGTAGATTCTACCCTGCTCATCAGGTGGTACCTTAATGTGTATATGAGTGCAATCTATGGCACCCAGTACTTCAGGGTAGTGTGCTACACAACAGAAGTGTTGCATATTGCTAGTCCTCTCCTCGGTAGTGAGGGGAAAACATATGTGTTCACTGGCATGTATTAGCACAGCATCCAGGAAATGGTGGAGTATCCTGGATGCGGATGCCTGTGACACCCTCATGTTCCAAAGACTACACATACCTCAGTTTCCACTGGGATGGGCTTCCCCTCAGTTGACTCTGGCTGTGAGTTGAGGCTGCCAGAGCTCAGAGAGTTCTTGTAATGTGCCCCTGTCCATCCTGTAGCTCTTTACAATCTCCAGATCATGTAGCACCTGGTAGGTCACCTAGGCCTGAACACTATCCTCCTCGGCCTAGGCCTATTGTCATCAGCACCAGCAGCATTGACTTCAGCCTCGACCACATACAGATGCAGAATAGCTGCAGCAGCCCACAGCCTTAAGTCATTTTAAAGTTCCAAATCTCTATTCCAATTTTGTTGAAGTATCAAGAGAAAATCAGACTGTAGGTTGTATGCATACTTTATACATTTGTTGATTAGGACCACCATCAACTCTACCCACAATGCCCCTCTGCTAAAATAAAAATTATAATACTTATAGTGCTTTTACACATATTTCAGATCCTTCTGGACATCCTCTGCCAGTAAGTACTTTTTCTTACCTTTTTATGGGCATTCTGTCCATATTTCAGGACGTCTGCATGCCCCTGCTCCCATATAAGCTCTTGTACATGGAAAGTTTCACTTACACTTTCAACACGGACATGGAGCCTACATTGTTGGTGTAGAGTTGTTGAATCACTCCACCATATTGGTCTGCTTCATTAGCATAAAATTCAGCTATTTATGCCGAAATTCACATTTCACGAATCTTTCTATTGGTGTGTGTGAATGTGCATGCTTGTGTGCCCCTACACAGAGTTTACTAAATCTAAAACCCGCTGTGCCCATGTTTGCATCACACAGTACCACGAACATGGAAAAAAATCACAATGTAAGCTTTACTGAATTTGCACCTTTGTTTTTTTTCCAAAATCTATTCCCTTGGGAAAATGAAAAAGAAGTTATGTACTCACCATAATGTTCCATCTGTGTTGTCTATCTTCATTCGTTCTTAACGAATGGGACTCTGTTCCGATCCTTGGAACCAGTTTGGCTGTTATACAGCTCACGCCAGCCAAAAAACTCTCGAGCTAAGACTCTACCAACAATGCCTCTCTCTTCATTACCTCAGATTGAGTTTGTAGACCATAGCAAGAGTGTACACAAAAACTGTAAGCAGAAGCAATATCCAAGGTAAAAACCCTATGGAAACCCAGGACAAGGGTTCAATCCCCCAGGAAATGTATAGGAGGGGGAAGGTGGGTGGGTTGTCAAGAATGAACGAAGATCGACAACACAGATGGAATGTTATGGTGAGTACATAACTTCTTTATTGAAGGTTGTCAATCTTCTTTCATTTTTGACGAATGGAACAGTCCCCAGTTACTTTATTTCCTAGGTGGCCTTATGGAAGGATATTCATGAGAACCACAGAGCCGAAGGATAACACCATATCCAGTTTTTTATGAGTGATAAAGGCATGAGGCATAGCCCAAGTTACAGTTGTGCGTATTTCATCTATGGAAGCTTCTGAATGAAATGTGGCAATTGTGGCAATGCTTTATGTATGATCTCTAACTGTTTGAGTTCCTTAATGTATGTTGATTTTATTAACAAGTTGATTTTTATTTCTATTTTTATTGTATGTCTTTATTAACAACAAGTCTGTTCTTTTATGTATTGTGTGGAGCTTTTCTCCCCGGGCCTCTACTGAAAATGGACATATATCCAGCTAGACTAGCCCAGTCAACAAATGTAAAATAAAATAAAATAAATAAAAATAAAATCTGGTTGAATGCGCTCTTACAGGCGCAGGTAATTTTTCGGTTATTTTCATTAATGAAAGTAACATAATCTCTCAGTCATCTAGATAAAGACACTTTTGACACAGCTTTTCCCACCTTTGGGCCAGAAAAGGAAATAAACAATTGATCTGATTTCCTGGACTATTTAGTCCTGTCAAGGTAAAAATGTAGCTGCCTATAAACGTCCAGTAAATGCAAGCAATATTCACCTTTGTTGGAAAACTTGGGGAAGAAAACTGGCAGCTCAACAGTTTGATTAACATTAGATTCAGAAACCATCTTTGGAAGAAAGGAAGGGTTAGTTGTCAATGACACCCTGTCCTTATGAAAAATGATATGCAGGGGTTTTGCACATAGTGACTGGATCTCCTAGACTCTTCTGGTGGAAGTGATGGCTACTAGAAAAAGAGTTTTCCAGGAAAGGAATTTGAGAAGGCAAGTAGCCGCTGGTTCAAAGGGAGGTAGTACTAATGATTGCAAAACTAAAGTTAGATCCCAGGGAGCTAAGGGATCTTTGAATGGGGTCTACTTCACAATATCGCATGTTGAAAATATCGAATAGCTAAATCATTGAAAATGCCGTACATTGAAAGTGTTGTTGTGGGATCATGGTACAGTGGGGATGAGAAAATTTGCTATTTCCTCACTGTAGTACAATCTCGGAGTTGGTATATATAATTAGTGGGGTGGGGTCACAGCTCCCCACAAGAACACTTTCAATGTATGGCATTTTCGATGTTTTAGCCATTCGATATTGTCATCTTTCGACAAGATAATATAGACACTTTGAATGGAGGTTTTAGAAAAAAGGCACCTTTGAGAAAGATCTTGCATAGACAATGAGAAATTAAGGAATGGTCGTTGAATCCATTGTGAAAATTAGAAATGGATGCTTACTGAACTCTAATGGTGAACGCAGAGGTTCCTTGGTCAAAAAGGGTGGCTCAAAATTCCATAACTTTTTCAACAGGTGCCAAGAAGGGGTCTAAATTGGTTTCAGAGGCCAAACTGAAAACCTCTTCCATTTACTGGAATATAGTCTCCTGGTGGAAGGTCTACGGGAAGCCAGAAGAATATTTTGTATGGGGTAAGTAATATTACTCTGCCTGGCGACTAATGGAATTGGAGGAACCAAGCTGCAAGCTTGAGAGTGCATAGATCAGGATGCACCAATCCCTGTGGGTGAGACAGCAGGCCTGGAACTGGGTCCAGAATCCACAGATGGTGAATCAAGTGAGGCCATAGAAAGGGGAACCAAACTTGCCTGGTCCAGAAAGGAGCAATGAGAACCACTTTGCTTTGCAACCTTTAGGCTTTCTTTAGGAAGAGGGGTATGAGGAGAAAGGGGGGGGACATAAAGAAGGGTCTCTCGGGGACTCCCCCCTGAGGGGGGAATTAGAGAAAAGTAGCTGCTGCACTTGTTGTTCATTGGTGAGGCAAAGAGATCACAGCAAGGCTGGCTCCAGAGGCGGAAGATTTCCTTTGCCACTTTGGGATTGAGACCACTCTTGAGGCAGTAGAATGTGTCTGCGCAGCTTGTCCACTATCACGTTGGAGCTCCCCCGGATATGTGTTGCCACAAGAAAGCGGTTTGAAGATATTGCCCACTGGCACACACTAACAGCTTCCCGGCAAAGGGGGTAGGATTTGGTTTCGCTCTGTTTGTTGATGTACCATGCCACCGACACGTTGTCTGACTGGATCACAATTGTTTCCAGAGGAAGAACAGATTGAAAAGTTTGCAATGCTAGTAGCACTGCTCTCATTTCCAGGACACTCATGTGCAATTTGGCCTCTTGTGGAAACTAATTGCCTTGGAATGTTCTTCCCAGATAATGCCCTCTCACCCTATCTGGGAGGAGTCCGTGGCCACTATGGCCTTGGGCTCAGGGGGGACAAAGGGATAGCCCATTATGATTTCTTCTAACTGTATCCACCAGGATAGATCATTTTGCAATGGCCTACTAAGATCGGATGAGCCATTGGATGAGATCGAATAGATAACTGGAAGCCAGAAGCCATCCTATCCTCATGTGAAATCTTGCCATAGATCCTAGGGCTTGAAGGACAAGTAGACTGGGCACTTTGTTTTATAATAGAATGAGCTGAACTTGAGACCTTATCTTTTGGAGCCTGTGAAAGGGTAGAGAAGCTATACACAAAATTGTGTTGAGGCAGGCTCTTATGAATTCTAGGTCCTGAATGGGAGACAGCTGTGACTTTTCTTTGTTGAATGTTATATGCCCAGAGCACTGAACTGTATGATGAAGTCTGTGGCTTGAAGCAGTAGATGCCTGGTAAGGGCTGTGAGGAGCTATTCACCTAGATAAAGAAACGGAATCTGTGTAGTCTCACGTGAACTGTGACTGCTGCCATGTATTTGGTGAATACTCTGGGGACTGTGGGGAGGCCAAAGGACAGTGTTCTGAACTGATAATGACCGTCTCCTAGCTGAAAGTGGAGGAACCTTCTTGAGCGTTTTTTCATCTTTATGTAGTAATATGCATCTTGAAGGGCTATAGAGCACATCCAATCATTTTCCCCTAGAAAGGGAAGAATAGACAACTGTGACCATCTGGAATTTTGTCTGCTGAACAAACTTGTTCTGAAGGCTAATGTCCAATATCGGCCTCCAGTCTCTCGTCTTCTTTGGCACTAAAAAGAATCTGGAGTAAAACCCAGATCGTATCTAGTTTGGTGGGGCTTCTTGGATAACTCTTTTTTTCTAGCAGCTTTTGAACCTCTATGGCTGCTTGATCCCTCTGATTGTGTGGAACATTGGGGATTTTTCTCAATGATGTCGGGAAAAAAGTGAAAGGGATACAAGTCCCACCCTGCCCCAAGGGGAGCCACCACCACCTGTGTCCTGGAAAGACCACTGGGACTTCCTGAATCACATCTTTCAACTCCTCTGAATCCATAAGTAAGACTGTGAAGAGTAGAAAAACAAATGCCCACAGCAGACAGGGTCTTTCCATCCTTTTCACACCTGGCTAGTGTGTCCTTCACCTTGGGGCTGAACAAAGATGATCCATCAAAAGGAGCATTGATGAAGGAAGACTTGAAGTCTCCACAAATTCACACAAGGGCAACCAGGTGATTCACCTTATGGCAATGCCAGGACCTGCTGCTCTGGTCGTGCCTTTGGCTGGGTGTGCAATAAGCTGCATGGACGACTTCGATATAGACTTCAAGGTGGCTAGCTGAGAGGCGACTTTATCATGCACCTCATTAGGCACAGCTCCAGCGAGAGTATCCGATAACTCCTTAATCAGGTCTCTCTGGAATCTAGTAAAGTGCACCATAAAGTTTAAGGATCTGAATGCGAAGGTCGATGAAGCGGAGGCCTGCTTTCCAAATCTGTCTATCATCCTAGACTCCCAGTTAGGTGGATGTACAGTAGGACTCTCATCGGCAAGTTCCCTCTTGGTGGCAGCCACCACCACCATGGCATCTACTGCTAAACCCGTGGCCCAATACTGGTGGTCCTCCGTCACAAATAGAATTTTTGTCTGGTCTCCAGGGAATAGGCTCTATAGAGTCAGGAACCTTCCATGCCCACTGCATGATCAGCTTAAGATTGTCAGCAGTTGGGGTTACCCAGGAAGTAGATGGTCAAGCACCAAACTCGTGCAAGTACATGGATTCCTCTGAGGTCAGGTCTTGAGGCTTCCAGTTACCCATCTGCTTGAGGATCTCTAGGATATCCCCAAAGGAGAGATCTTCAGGAAGATGATAGGGGGAAACCTTCTCCATCAAAATTAGTGTCCTCTGTGACACATTCTTCCTGGGAATCTCGGTGCTTCCTCTTTCACATCTTCTTACGGGGGGGGGGGGTCTTCAGTGGGAGTCTCTGAGGAAGACTCCAAAGAAGAGGAGCCCTGTACAGGGGTAACTTGAAGCTTCAGTGCTCGCTGCTCTGTCCTGGAGATTGGTGTCAGCTCTGGACCAGAAGATATGGTAATACGACATTCAGATGCTGAAGAGACCAGCTAAGAGCCTGCAGAGGCTAAAGCTGTTTCCATAACCTGGAAGGCAAGACCCCCAGAAGAGGAGTGTGAGCCCAGAACCAAGGAAGACCACCTTGGAACAGAGGTCACACCCTGCTCAGAGTCTGCCCTCCAAAGCGGGAGCCAGGGAAGGACCCGCAACAGACAGTTCCAAAAGCCAAGGTCGACTCTGAATAAAAAACAGAAGCCGATCTGAGACCTACAGATCCGGCAGTGGAGTCTCAGCCCTGAGAATCAGTCAGTTCCAAGGAGGGAACTGTAGAAGTCAGAGCAACATGCAGTGCCGAGGCAGGGATGCCTAATGGCATTGGAATGATTGGATGGGAGAAAGGACATTCACCACGGGGATCACGTCAGTCGCCCTGCTAGACAGGGGTCCAGGAAAGTAAACAGTGCGGGAAGAAATAGCCAGGAAATTGTTATGGCTAGGCTTATATAGGCCCTAGGGCCAATAGCCTAGTACCAACCTATTGAACCTATGAACAGCTGGAACCTGTGGAATTGATGTGCTGGGCTCCAAAACTCTGGCAAAAGTTAGAGGAGGAGATAGCGCAGGAATCCTTGGAGAAGATACCTCAACTCCAGATGGGAGAGGGGCCTGAGAAGGGGCAGAAATACCACTGGCTGCCAACAGTTGATCTACCAATCTCACAATGTCTACCTCGGAGAGACTCCTGGAGGATGGAATAGATAATCCTGAAGGAGACTCTGGTCAGTCCTAAAGGGACTGGGCAGCTGGCCCACAAAGGGGTCTATGGAAGGTGAATACCTCATCCTGGGGAGAATCGGATCTGATTTCAGTGCCAAGGGGGTGGGCAAAGCCTGCTGAGGCTCCATTGGAGAAGTTGGCACAGAGCCAGAAACCAAAGATGTCGGTGCTGATGCTACTACCAAAGGCACCATAGTAGCGGTAATTGGTACCAAGGATTCTTGAGTTTGTAGCTTTGGTACTTTTGCTTTCAGTTATGAAGAGGTAGTCGGAACTGGAGCCTTACGTTTTTGGGCCACCAGTGCCATGGGAGACGCAGGTATTGAGTGGCTCTTCTTTTTGGAAGGGTTTGATTTTGGAGGGGTGTTGGACAAAGCTTCACTAAAATAAGCTTTCAACAAATCCTTTAAAATGAGTTTATTTTGATGCTCATCCAAGGCATGATAACTAAAGGCCTGGCAGATGTCGCAATTTAGGTCGATATGTGGAGCTCCTAGACAATAAACACATGAAAGATGTCCATCAGAATTGGGCACCTTTCTTCCACAGTCTTGGAATTGTTTGAAACCAAAAGTGACTTTATGATTTTCCACCATTTTAATAGTTCGTGTTGAATAGTAAACAAACACACACACACACACACACACACACACACACACACACACACACACACACACACACACACACTAAGGATAGACACAAGGTCTACCAATGATGACAGCAGAGAATACCAAACGGTATAAGGCAGAAAGAAAGAAAGGTACCAACGATGGTACTAAGAATTACCACAAGAGGTAAGAAAGGCAGGAGAGGGAATTATCAACAAGGGTAACAGATATTGCCCAAGTTATAGGGCAGAGTATTCAAACACACAGTGAAAACAATTATATAGAGATATAAGATATATACATAGTCAGAACAAAATAAGGAATTAGCTTATATAGCTTAAAAATAGAAACATTTTAAGGACTTTGCTGAGAGCAATGCCTGACACGTCCTGCTGACAAGAGTGGCAAATGAGATCTGAGGTAATAAAGAGAAGGGCATTGTGGGTAGAGTCTTAGCTCGAGGGTTTTTTGGCTGGCGCGAGCTGTATAATGGCTGAACCGGTTCTCAGGATCGGAACAGAGTCCCATTAGTTAACAAAGAACGAAGATAGACAACATCAGATTCAGTATTTGCAATAGTGGAGATAGTAGACTGTGTCCACAGAAAGATTCATGACATTCCTAGACTAAGCAACAGGACATGGCGGTGGCCATCAAGGAGCTTGGCACCCAACACCCCTCCAACAAATTTAAAACTCCTCAAATCACCATTGTAAAGCTGATCAATTAGTACAGGAGGTCTTATGCAGACTGGCAACTCATGTTAAAGTGTAACAATCATGAATGAAATAAAAAAATAAATAATAAATACAAGTTTTTACAGCTGCTAGTGAATTGTCTTGGAACTGTGCTGGAGAGAGAGAGACACTACTTTCTCTAATAAGAAAACAAGCAATCTGTACAGATAAAATACAGTAAAATTCTAAGCACCTCAAACTTGTGCATTTTATTACCCAAGCACAGATCTCCTGTCAGTTATGTGTGTACCATCAAATGCAGTCCCAAAATCTTTAATCTCCTATTATAGCCAAAATTATATACATGTTCTACTCTTTCAGTAAAAATCCAGCATTCTTTCTAACCTTTGATACTTTCCTAAAGCATATGCACATGAAACTCAATGGAACCAAGCAAATGAATCTACCTAAACTCACAAAGTATACACCCATAAAGCTCAACTGTACTGAGTGGGAAAATTGTGTTAATAACAAAAACTAAAGCTAAAGTTAACCTTGAACCTAACACACCACTCCAAGTATTCAACTGCTGTGCCACCTTTATCATTCTTATAAGAAAAGTGCAGTCTGGGTCTGAACTGTCTGCAAACAGCTAAAGTTAACTTTGAGTATGTGTCTACTTGTTTGAGCCAATATTCATTATCCCCTGGAGAGTACTCTGCTTTGGCCTGTAAGCAGCCCCCGCCCACTCATCTTCCATTTTCTCACTTATTCCCTTCTATTAGCAAATAGTATCCATAACTGATCAAATACTGTGTGTTTGTTAAACTGAGACCACAGTAGCCTACTGATACAAAGTTATCCTGTTTTTCCACCTGAGAAATGGTTAAGAAATGACTTACAGCTTCAGAGCAGTCCTTGGTCAATTCTGATTGTTTCTTAAACACAAACTTGTCTTTGTTTTGGCTCATTAGCAGTAGTACAAAGAACTGCCTGCTCACACCCTTGTTCTCCCCTCCCCCTTCCCTGTTTATTACCTTAAGCCAACCCCAAAGTTAATAAATATTACCTGTGGCAGGTACCATTTTTAAAACTACAATCCACTCTGCTACAGGCCCCATGAGTAGCTCAGTGTCTCTCCAGTGTCTATCCAGTAAGTATTTTACAACTATATATGCTTATTTATGTTGAATTGTGTTAGACATCTAATATGATTTATGCGTTATTACTGGAAGTTACTATGGCATGCTAGCTTTTTGTCTGTCTGTACCAAGTTGTTTTTAGTATAATAGCATGATCTATTTGCATAACTGCACCTTGTTAACTAATGTTATTCATGTATATAAGGTGTGTGTAGACAGCTCATACTCGTGTCTAATTATTTCTATATAATTGTGCTATTACTGGTGGATAGAATCACATTAGAGACCCAGGACAGAGTGCTGCTTGCTATATTTATCTGTGACTGCATAACTGTCAGCTGAGGTCCCTTCTCACTGATGTGTTTTTCCAATTGGTTCAGTATCTGCATATACTAGTAGTTGGTTCAAGACATATTTTCCTGTATGCAGTAGCTATTTGCTCAGTTTGTTTTTTTGTAATCTTTATAATATATCTTTACCATCTCAAAGTGCTTACTCCTCTCTGTACTCTTCTTTTCTAGACCTAACACCACTATAAGTATTCAACTGCGGTACCACCCTTATTCTTATAAGAAAAGCACAGTCCGGGTCTGAACTGTCTGCAAACAGCTAAAGTTAACTTTGAGTATGTGTCTACTTGTTTGAGCAAATATTCATTATCCCCTGGAGAGCACTCTGCTTTGGCTTGTAAGCAGCCCCCACCACACACACTCATCTTCCATTTTCTCTCTTATTCCCTTGTTAGCAAACAGTATCCATAACTGATCAAATACTGTATGTTTGTTAATTTAAACTGAGACCACAGTAGCCTACTGATACAAAGTTATCCTGCTTTTCCACCTGAGAAATGGTTAAAAATGACTTACAGCTTCAGAGCAGTCCTTGGTCAAATCTGATTGTTTCTTAAACACAAACTTGTCTTTGCTTTAACTCATCAGCAGCAGTACAAAGAACTGCCTACTCACACCCTTGTTCTCCCCCTCCCCCTCCCGTTTATTACCTTAAGCCAATCCCAAAGTTAATAAATATTACCTATGGCAGGACCATTTTTAAAACTACAACCACCCTTTGAGCACCTTATGCTTAGCTCTGTCATAAAACTTATTAAAGCTGCCTGAACTGGGGCACAGCTAACTGACAGTTTGTGGAAACACAGGGTACCTACCCGAGTCTCCACATTCACTATCATATGTTCTTTTATTAGTTTACTCTGTTACCTGATTGTTTCCAGCCCCTCATAAGAGCAACTAACAGGGTTTCTACCCACTTCGCTCCCCACCCTGCCCCCTATTCCCCTCCCACCCCCAGTGGTCTTACCTTCAATACACACACAAACCCCACCCATCTTTCCAATAGCCAACCACGGCACTAAACCCAACACTACCTCCTCCATCTTCCCACTACTATCACTCCTCCTCAGCTAACATGTATAAGCATACCATACCTATGCTCACTGCATGCACTCTCCTTGCATATCTTACATCCTACCAAAACTCCATCATTCCCCCACTCAACCACTACCACTGTATTACTACTCACACCACCACTCATGTCTCACCCTCACTCAGCTCCCCTCCCACCAACTCAAGAACCATCCCTATGCACCCCCCACATATTTTTTCAACTATATTACTCAAAAATAAAGCATCCCTACAACTTAACATAGTAACCTTCCCACCATACCTATTACCCACAGAGCACAATCATAAAGTTTCCCTAATAAACAAACACATTCAAAAACTGAGAAAACTAATAACCTCATGCATATCAAAACTAGCCCTAAGTGGAGACATCCACCCCAACCCTGGCCCTACCATCTCCAACCCCAATCCTCATAATCAGACTAGAAACCATAACGTCTCCCAAATCACAGCCAATAGAAAGCCAAGTGACTTCCTTCTACTAAGCCTAAATATTAGAAGTATATCCAACAAAGTCCATGAACTCCATGCCACCATAGACTTGTACTCCCCAGATATAGTTATCCTGACAGAAACCTGGCTAAAACCTCACATTACCAGTGAGCAATTCCTCCCTACCGATTACGGCATACTAAGAGTAGACCGGCTAAACAAGAAAGGAGGCGGTGTAGCTATAATATTTAAACAGCATCTAAACATCCCGATCTTAAAATCATCAGCTCCACAAATAGGCAACGAAGAAATAATATATACCAACCTCAAAATAAACCAAAATGATAACCATCAACATAATTGGATGCTACTTCCCACCTGGCCAAAACATCCCTCCACTACAAAACCTCCTCAGCTGGTCTACCCACCATCTCCCCCAAGAAACTATAATTTTAGGTGATTTCAATACTGACTGGCAATCCTGTTCTGGCAACCATCCAACCCAACATGTAAACCTTCATGGCTTCACCCAACTAGTCCAGTTGCCAACCAGGATAAATAAAAACTCCAACAAGCACACTACCCTGGATTGGATACTAGTCCGTAAGAGCCCCCAGTCACATATAACAGGCTGCTTATCAGATAGCCTCAGTAATCACTCCCCAACATTCCTACTCAAAAAATACCTATACCAAGCTAAACCTGTCATCTACCGTCAAATACGTAAAAAACTAAACTTTAACCCACTCACATTCATCTCATCCCTCAAAGAATGTAACTGGTATCCGCTAAAGTACCTCAGTCTTGATGGCGCAGTTGAATTTTTTAATACTACCTTCCTGAGCATCCTTAATTACCATGCCCCCATAAGACTTTCCAGAACCAAAGCACAACCCTCCCCATGGCTACAGAAAACCACTAATTCAGAAATGAAAAACAGGGATAAAGCTTAGGAGCACTGAGCAAAACCAAACCCCTCAACTAGACAGAAATTCCTAGAACTACGCAATAGAGTCAAAAAGCTAATAAAACAGGACAAATTCCAATACTACCAGTCTGCCCTAGACTCCTCCCAACACAACCCCAAACAGTTCTGGTCCACCATAAACTTCATCCTCCACCCAGGTAAAGTCAGTACCCCTCCTCCTAACATCCCTAACTCCTCTGAAAATATTGCTACCTCAATTCAACACACACTTCACACAAACCATACTATCACTAGCTATACAACACAATCCCCTTCCCCTCCAACCCACACCTTCAACTAGTAATCTCCCCACTGCCTTGTCTTTTTCTTCTGTACCTACCTCCAACATAAAAAAACTCTTAACTAAACTTAAGCCCACCAAATTAGCAGCAGACAACCTCCCAAGTGAATACCTACAAATCACAGCTGATGCTCTGGCCTACCCAGTATCCATCTTGATTAATCAATCTCTGTCAGAAAGTTACATTCCCACACTATGGAAAGTATCACATATAATTCCCCTACACAAAGGCGGCCCCTCCACAGAACTAACCAATTACCGCCCCATAGCTATTCTCTCTCCACTCTCCAAAATACTAGAAAGATGCATTCACTCTCAGGTCTCAGACTAGCTCCTTACTAACAACCTCCTTTCCAATACTCAGCACAGTTTCCGACCAAGCCATAACACCACCACTACCTTACTCTCCTTTACTAACACTATCCATCAGCATAAAAACAATGTCTCTCTCTCTCTCCTCTGCTACTTTCCTACACCTATCTAAAGCATTTGACATGGTCCCACACAAACAACTCATCTCTGTCCTCAATAATCTATGCTTCTCTCAAATCAGTCACCAACTGGTTTCAAAGTTACCTGTCTGACCGCCAACAATCTGTTGTATGGCAGAATAACTTATCTCCCCAACTACCTGTCTCTATAGGGGTTCCCCAAGGTTCCATCCTTGGACCCCTACTCTTCTTAATTTTCACCAATAATCTAGCCTCTGTCATCAAACATGGCACACTCATACAATACACAGATGACTCAACCATCATCTGCTCAGCCCAGTCCCTACCCAAACTGCAAAAAGACACACAGGAAGCCTTTTCCTCTGTTGAAACTTGGTTATCCGATGCCCAATTAATACTCAACCCAAACAAAACTAAACTACTCGTCTTCCAACTCACCAAACCTACTCAAAACAACTCTCACTTTAACATCACAGCAAAAGACAACATCACTACACACCCAACAGAACACACCAAATTGCTAGGAGTGGAAACAGACAAACTAAAATCTGACATTCACATATCCATGACCATAAAAAAAGTCCACAAAAAACTAGGAGTGCTATACAGAAATAAGCAACTTCTCACCAAATCAGCAAAGATTTCAGCATCAAATTCCCACCTTATCTCCACCTGACTTTATGCCTCTCCAATATATATACCAACTGAAGTCAATGCATTTTAAACAAGCTAGAGACCTGCTACAACAAAATCGCCAAATTCGCCACAGGGACATCCTACCATAGTCACCACTGTCTCTTACTTGCTGAAATGGGCTGACTTGAACTCCCTCACCTCCTTCAATGGTATCAACTCACACTCGCCCACAAACTAGTAAACCATCCACTAAATGTCCCATCCCTCCAGAATCTACTCCAACCCTATAGCACCACCAGACCACTAAGATCCAGCAACAAAAATCACTTGCAGATCACTAAAGCCAAGAACTCTGCTGGTGAAGCACTATTCTCTTGCGCCATAGCCAAATTATGGAACTCCCTCCCACCCACAATTACCTCCGTACCATCATGCACCCAATTCAAAACTTTACTAAAAGCATACATAAAAACATGCTGGCTATGCCCTTGCAACTCCCACTCTAATATCACCCACTCCATCCACCCACTACCTTTCTTTCCACTCCACTAACTACCTTGATTATAGCAAGCTCGGATGTTCATAAGCCTACTACTTATTATACAGCAGGAACTTTTTATTGTAACAAATGTTAATGTCTGTTATGTACTTCTCAGATGATAAAGATTCTAGTTGTCTACTGATGTACTATGTTCTTCATCTGTAACTATGTTTGTAATTAATTGCTATGTTAATCAAATTGTTAATTGCTATGTAAATCCAATGTAACTACTGTCTGCATATTTTAACTGTGGAGCTTTTCTCCTCAGGCCTCCGCTGAAAATGGACCTACGTCCAGTCAGACGCTCCCGGTCAACAAATGTAAATAAATAAATGAATAAACAAATAAAGTGAACAGTGAAGGTCTCTCATTTGTTATATACTGCTTAACCAAATGCATCATAATATAGCATTTCTGGGCAATAAAAGAAACTGTGGGTCCAAATCAAAAATACAGTCAAAGTATCTAAGCCTTTAATGACTTAACATTCAGCAAGGGAGTTGTTTAAAATTCATCTTTTAATTTCTGCTGTTTAGTAGGAAAAAAATAAACAGCACAGGCACCTATGTTATCACATTTGGATATTCAATTCATGATGCAACTGCAATCTCTGCCTCCTGTACTGAAGCAGATTATCTGTCTAACCACAAAAACATTAATTCCTCGATCAGTCAGAACTTTTATGATACCATTATCTAGTACAGAATCAAAGGCCGTTTTCAGGACTAAGTAGATATTATGGGCAAAGGCACTTGTACAAGGGCAAATTACTTCCAGCATAAAATGAACATGTGTCTATCAAAACATTTACACTGGGGGAAGCCATAATGGTTAGTGTCCACACCAGTAACCATTTAGAATGTCAGGACCTGCTGGAGTGAGCCTCAAAATATGGAGACTGAATGACCGAAAAAATGGACTTAGTAATCAGATATCCCATTTCTTGGAATAATCCATTTCCTTTGAGGTATGGAGATCTTGAAGTTGTTATATATAAGTTTGGGGAGGTGAAGTTTTAAGGAAAAGAGCAATTTTCGAAATTCACTCTTATCCTGTGTTTTTGATCTTTTTTTCGGTTTGTCAACCTGTGGAATTTCAAGTGACAACATTTCACTATGGAGCCTCCACACCATAAGAACAGATATCAATAGATCTATTAAGCAGAAGTTTCTCCATTATGCTGAAGAAGACACTAGTTAAAATACCCCTCCAACAGTTCATTCTTAATACCAAACTCAAACAACTGCACCTTTACACATCTGAAAAAAAAACTGTTTAATGATCATGAGACAGTCTTTTGTAGCAAACTGAGGTAAGATACTTCAGGAGTTATGAATTAAATTACTTTTTCACTATATACTGTACAATGTCAGATTATACATTTTTCATTGAAGAAAAAATTATGCTTAGACAACTTCATTTTACTGTGAATAAAAAAAACTAAAATTTTCTTATAGCTGAAACAAGCCCTTTGTGACACCACAGGATATGACATATGTAAAAGGAAAGAACACATACTGTACTAAGAGATATTAGTTTCTACAGCAGCACAGAGGTTGTAATGCTTCTGTACTACCTACAGCCACACAAGGCACACATTTTTTGTAAAGATATAGGGCCACACTCCAAAAGACTTGCTCTCAGTGTAAATGACATACTCCAGTGTAAGCTACCCTAATTTCAAAAGCCTTGCTCTCACTCTAAAGTCCTATCTATACAGAAGGCTTACATCAAAGTAAGTTACTTACACTGACAGCCTTTTTTTTAATCAGGGCACGCTAACTTGGAATAAGTCACTTACACAGAGAACAAATATTTTGGAACTGGACTCATATCATCGAGATAAGGCAAGTAAACTGATATAGCATACAAGATGCTGCAGTACTGGAAGCAATAAATACATTTCTTCAGTTCTGAAGAAACAACTTGATTTTGGACACCAAGACTGCTTTGCTACTGTATGCAAAACAAGTTCCTCTATGACGTCATTTTGAGGACATGATAATATAGGTGAAACTGGCAGCCATGAAGAAAAAGACTAAATCACAGAATGCAGACTTTTTAAAGCTACAAAATAAGCTACAATTTTACCACCTAAACTAATACTAATGGAATGTTGTGTTATGTAAAGGTGCTTTAAGATGACACATTTCACTTAATTACTTTTTTGAAGAGCATCTGCAATGAGTCAGATAAATTATCTTCCAGTGTCCACACCAAACTTCCTGAGATCCCATCAAGAACCATACTATAATTATTTTTTTAATTAATACTAGCTTTCCAAAATTTAGGAAAATTGAGCAAGGTGCTTAACGTATTTTTCATCACAGTTTGTTATGAGTGGCCTTCACATAATGCTTGCTCATATGTTGGTTAAATGCGTCTACATACAGGCCTTTACGAAAAGTACTATTTTTAATTAAACACTGAATGATAACTTACTATTTTATTTATTTATTTGACATTTGTTGACTGGGATAGACTGTCTGAGCTTGTGCCCTTTTTCAGTGGAGGCCCAGAGAGAAAAGCTACACAGTAACAGAGAATAACAAGTAGAACAAAAATTTAAAATTCATAACATTTGCAAACAAAAAAATTCAGAGTACAGGTTTTGTATTTGAATAATTAGTCAGTTGTGTAGTAGAGTAATAATATAATATGTAGGATAAAAAGCAATTACAATTTGTCTAAAATGAAGAACAAGCTAAGGAGCATGTAGAAGAAAGAAGGTTAAGGGGCAAAGTATATTAGTGGTGTAAGAAACTGAGGTCATTAGTAGGAACCAAGTGGGAGGATGCAGAGGAGATGTAGTCTGAGGTCATTAGTAGGAACCAAGTGGTAGGATGCAGAGGAGATGTAGTCTGAGGTCATTAGTAGGAACCAAGTGGTAGGATGCAGAGGAGATGTAGTCTGAGGTCATTAGTAGGAACCAAGTGGTAGTATGCAGAGGAGATGTAGTCTGAGGTCATTAGTAGGAACCAAGTGGCAGGATACAGAGGAGATGTTGTCTGAGGTCATTAGTAGGAACCACATGGCAGGATACAGAGGAGATGCAGTCTGAGGTCATTAGTAGGAACCAAGTGGTAGGATACAGAGGATATGTAGTCTGAGGTCATTAGTAGGAACAAAGTGGCAGGATACAGTCTGAGGTCATTAGTAGGAACCAAGTGGCAGGATACAGAGGATATGTAGTCTGAGGTTATTAGTAGGAACCAAGTGGCAGGATACAGAGGAGATGTAATCTGAGGTCATTAGTAGGAACCAAGTGGTAGGATGCAGAGGAGATGTAGTCTGAGGTCATTAGTAGGAACCAAGTGTCAGGATACAGAGGAGATGTAGTCTGAGGTCATTAGTAGGAACCAAGTGGCAGGATACAGAGGAGATGTAGTCTGAGGTCATTAGTAGGAACCAAGTGGTAGGATGCAGAGGAGATGTAGTTAGTGGAGTGAAGTTAGTATCCAGCTGGTGGGTGTGGGATGGTGCAGTCAGGAAGGAGATGAGGGGGAGAGGGAAACAGAAACAGGAGATAAGTATACTGTTAAGAGTGGGCAGGAGGGGGGTAGAAAATGGTAAATAAAAAACAAAAAAGTACAAGTTAGACTAGTTAGCATAATTATGGAAAAGGAGGAGGTAATAAGGAAAAAGAGGGAGGGGGGAAGAGAATAGAGGAGGGGGGTAGGGAAGATTTTAAGTGGGGTGATTGCAGTGACATTTTCAGGTTCTTTGGAGGTAATTTCTAAGAGCTGTCTTGGATTCATGTGCATGGGTTATAGTTCTGAGGGGCATGGAAAGCTTATTCCGTGCTAGTGCAGGATGATAGCTAAAACGGTTTTGCCCTTGTGACTTCTTAGGTTTACGAATCTGTAGGAGACATTGGTCTGAGCTTCTGAGGGGGTGTGGTGGGTTGTAAGGGGATACAAGACAGGATAAGCTAGGGAAGGAGAATGGCTTGTTTAGGATAGTGTGGATGAAGAAAATCTGAGTAAGTAAGAGTTGATTAGGGAGTTCTAACCACTTGAGTGTTTGGAGAGGAACACATTGGTATGATTTTGGTGGTAAGTTTGCTGCAAATCTAGCTACTTTGTTGTATTTGGATTTGAGTTTGGATAGAAGAGAGGAGTGTAAGTTAGTCAGGATTTGAGAGCAACAGAAGAGGTTAGGGAGAATATAACCCTGGGTTGGACAGATTCTAGAGTTAGGAGTGAAGAACCTTTGATTTCTATAGAGCAGGCCGAGTTTTTGAAGGGTTTTCTTTATACAGTGGTGAATATGGTGGTCGAATTTAAGTTGGTCATCAAAGATTACCCTAAGGAGCTTTGTGTGGGGTTCAGTAAAGATGATGGTGTTGTTAAGAGAAGAGATTGTGAAGGATGACTTAAGATGGTTGAGAGATTTAGGTAGGAATAGGAGGAGTTTTGTCTTTTTAGGGTTAAGTATGAGTAGGTTGTTAGCCAAGTCTCAGTGAGGTTAAAAGAGGTTTGTGTTAGAGTTAGTAGGTCAGAGAGGTTGCCTGCAATTGTGATGATGGTGGAGTCATCAGCATACTGCATGAGGGATGACTGTGGGCAGGATGTGTGGAGTTGGTTGGTAAAAATGTTAAAAAGAAGGGGGCCTAAAATTGAGGCTTGTGGGACACCCATTTTTACAGGGAGAAAAGGAGATAGGGCAGAAATCCATTTAACAGACTGCTGGCTATTAGAGAGGTAGCTGTTAAACTAGGAGACAATTGTAGGGGAGAGGTTAAGCTGGGCTAGTCTGGAAAGGAGGATGGGGTGGGAAATCGTGTCAAAGGCTTTGGAGAGGTCTAAGAAGAGGCAGGACACTAGTTTATTATTATCTCTGGCTAGGGAGATGGTATTGGTAAAGGAAATGAGAGTTGTAGTGGTGCTGTGGTGGGGGCGGAAACCATGCTGGATAGGAGTGATGAGGTTAGATTGAGTGAGATAGGACAGGATTTGTTTGTGGACACAGTGCTCGAGAACTTTGGGGAAGGGAGAGAGTATAGCAATAGGGCAATAGTTGGAGAGTTCAACTGAGTTACCACCTTTGTGAATTGGGATGGTGTAGAATTTCTTCAAAAGAGTTGGGACTGTGGACTCGCATATATAGGGGTTAATGAGGATGGAGACTGGGTAAGCTACGGAGTTAACGGCAGCCTTTAGGAAGAGAGATGGCAGGTTGTCAGCTGATATAGAGCATGGTTTAAGTTTATGAAGAAGGTTTTTAATGTAGCTAGTGGGGATGGGGTTAAGTGAGAAAAGGCAATTAGGGAATGGAGGGGTGGTGGGAGGTGTGGGTGGAGGTTGGTATGAGTTTGCTAATGGTTTCAATAAAACAGGTATTGAAGATAGATGCTGTTTCTAGACGGAAGTTACTGGGGTGTGGGTTAGGTGTAGAAGGATTTCCAGGGTGGAGAATCTGTTTGACAAAATTCCAGAATTTGTGGGAATTTTTGGTTGTGAAGTTAGGGGAGTACGGTAGAAGTTTTGCTTATCAATGTTTGTGTGCTTTTTGTCCAGATTACGGAGTTCCATATATCTTTGGTAGTCTATGAGAGACTTTGTTTTAGTCCAGTTTCCATACTGAATCTCTGTTATGTATGAGAGATTTGGTTGATTGGTGAGCCAAGGTGAGCAGCGTGATTCAACTCTGACAATTCTGGGTGGTGCTAGGGAGTTAAGGGTGTTTAAGAACATGGAATTGAATTGCTGAATGGCTTCATCAAGAGAGAGAGGCTGGATAGGAAGGACCAGTCAATTGCAGCAAGATGCTTGTTAAAAGTATCACGGTCGAAGTTGGTAACTGACGGCATTTTTTGAATCTGTGAGGTCTCAGGAGGTGGGGGGAGAATCTTAATACTTTTGTAGGGGAGTGATCACTAATGGAGTCAGGCAGAGATATGGGGTGGTGACAGACGTGAGCATGTGAGACAAGAATCCAGTCAAGGACAGAGCTAGAGTTTGTAGGTTTGTGAAGGAAAGTGGGAGATGAGATAAGCTGGGTATAGCTGTAAAGATTTATGCTGGTAGAGGAGATAAAAATTATGTCTAGCCAGTTGATATTAACATCTCCTAGAACAATAGTTTTGTTGGATATACTGTCAGCTATCCAGTGCAGGATTTGTTCTAGTAGGGGTATGTTGTCCGCAGGGGGGTATACAGATAGCAACAATATAAAGGGTTTTGTGTTTGTTAAGTCTGCAGTTAGCAATGATGAGTTCAGCTAGGTGAAAAGGAGGGGTGGGTGCATTATGGGAGATAAGATAAAGAGGTCAGAGTACATTATGGCTACCCCTCCACCTTTTTTGCATGTTCTGTCAAGGCATAGGATGTTGTAGCCAGGAGGGAGGAATTCACTGTCAGTGTTGTAGGGTTTAAACCATGTTTCACAGAGAGAGAGAGAGAGAGATTATGTTAGAATAGTGTTGGGTTATCCAGGAATGACATTCAGATACCTTGTTAAGAATGATATGGATGCTGATGGAGTAGAAGGAGAGAGTTTTACGAGTTGGTTGTAGGGCGTGTGGGAGTGTGGGAGTAATGTGAATGAGAGTAGATGTTGTTGACGGGGCCTGGGTTGAGATGGATGTCAGCTGGCAGATGGAGAAAATTAAAGGGGTGAAGTACAAGTGATTTAATAAGGAAAGGTAAGAGATGCTTTGGTTTGTGTTTGTGAAGTGGGAAGCTGTTTGGAAGGATTCTGATTTTGAGGAAAGAGAGTGGGTGAGATGGGAGAGGAGAATGGGTAATGGAGGTTGTAGAGTAAGAGGATGTAGAAGAGTACGGGTGTTGAGTAAGGTGTGTGTGATAATGAGGTATAGAAGGAGCATGGTGACAGGCTAAGGAGTGTGGGAGAGGGCAGTATGTGTGTAAGGGGTATGCATGGAATTATTAAGGGGAGAAGGGAAAGGGTAGCAGGAGTGAATTAGATGTTGTGGGAAGGGTGGGGGCTGGGTAGAAGGTGTAGGGGAAACTAACTGGTTGATGCTATGGGATGTGGGAGTGGGGAGGGGTGGGGTTATGGGAAGATAGCTATAAAGGAAATTGCTGCAGGGGGTGGGTGGGAATGGGGGTAGGGTAGGGGAGCAGAGTGAGCCTGATCATAGCAGGCAGGACCAGACTCAGCACAGCATAAGAAAAACAATCAAAGAAACCCAGAAAGGGTAAATATTGTCACAGAAAAGAGGGAGGCTATTGTCAGTAGAAACACAGGATTCCAAAAGTAGCAGAGGAGAAAAGGAAAAACAGCAGAGAAAGGCACAGGAAAGTGTGCAGTGTTTAATGCTATAAGAGTTGTAGGAGGCCTTGGGAGAGCAGAGGGAAATCTAAGAAGAGTAGGAGAGGGGGAGAGATACAGTTAGTACAGCAGCTGGGGCAAGAAAGGGAGATATTTGTGCAGTCAGCACAGTGCAGTGATGCACAGAACACTTGTATGAAGCTATCCTACTAGTACAGTGTAAATTGGGGTAAAACATACAAGCTGGGAGGAAGAAACTTTGCCTAGGAGGGCTGTTATGGCCAGATGGAACCAGATGTCCAGGTGTCTGTATTTGGATGCTACAGCATGTGGACAGCAGTCAAGTTTGACCAGGCTTAACAACCTGGAATAAAAACAAAAGTGGAGATGGAAGAGGTCAGTTTGAAGGCAGAGGTGGGTGCAGGCTTTAAACTACAGAAAGACAGCAGACAAACAGTGGAGAGAAGCAGATACAAAACAGCTTTTATATAGGGCTTGGAAAAACCTACAGGTTAATAAGACAGTGGGATAGACAGGTAGTAGAACAGCAGGGGAGAGGGTGGGAGAGATGCATGAGTGGAGAAGGAAGGAACCAGTAGCAGTTAGCAAGGGTGGGGGAGAATAAAAATTTAGTAGAACAGCAGAGTCAGTGGGAGTGAAACAGTTTACACATTATATAATTCCATAGTACAGGCAAAAATGCAACAGTATCAGGATTGATACAACTTTTGAACAACAATCAACAACAGCATATATGGCATGGAGGAAGACTAAACAGCAGTTAAGCAGAGTAAATCAGTAAGTGACTATGAGTCACAGTAGACAGTATTTATCAGTATATTTTGCTGTAGGAAAACTTGGTAGCAATTTCTATGCAGTAATATATTCCAAGGGGTGGTGACCTTGGTTAGAAAACACAGTTGATTATCATCCGGTTAATCTAATTTTGAGTTAAAGACAGTAGCTAAGTGCTCATACACCAGATTCTATGGTTTTGCTTTGCAACTCCTACAAGAACTGACAGCCAGGGAGGGTCCATATTTCTGTTTTGTGACTGAATTCCATTCTTCTTTTTTAATAACCTCTTGCATACTACATATAGGTATTTGTTGCCTACTAAAGAAGTAACACTTGAACTTCACTTTATATAGCAAACTTATCTTTTTATTGTACGTTCAGTGCAGGTTTGAGATTCACCATCTTGGATGTGAAAAATGGAAGTTATGTACTTACCACAAAGCCGGATCCTTTCATTCATGTCCATCTGCTATGATGTAGGGGTCCTCAAACCAATTCATATTTTTTTTAGGAAAGTACTAGGCTAAATGCCCTTGTGGACCATTTTAATCCCAGCTAATTTCCCTTTCAAAAGTGAGAATCTAACCCTGTACCTTGTGTCTGTGAAGTAAACAACTTCCACCATTTTATCAACCCCTAACCCCTTTTTGGATCCAACTTGGCATCACTACTGCTCCAACCCTCGTGCCCCTTTAAGAATTCTCCTCCCCGTAATGCTCAAGTGGGCAAGATCACCTAAGATCGAGTCTGATACCAGAAATAAGGAGCCTACTGCAGTGTGCCACACTGAGTGAAAATATCCTTCATTGTCCTACAATGAAAGAAGGTGGGGGAATGAAGGTGGGTTGTCATATCGGACAGACATGAAGGAAAGGCTCCAGTGTTATCATAAGTACATATTTTCCATTCCCTATTCATTCAGTCTGTCTGATCCAACTTATGGGTCAGTATCCCAAGCTTCTTGAACTCTTGGGTGGCATCATGATAAGAGACCATTAGGCTCCAAGGAAAGCTCTTGATCTACAAATGAAATCCAATTTGTAGTTCTTAATGAAGGTATGCACAGATGACCAGGCTTCAGCTATACAAATTTAATCTATTTAAGAACATCTGAATAAAGCTGAGGAGGCAGCCACTGATCTAGCAGAATGGGCTGTAGTTCTGTCTGACAAAGGGTGATTATGGGTTGAGCAGATGTAGGAAATGCAATTCAAAAACCATCTGGAAATAGTAACTTTGGAGACACTGCAGTCTACCTTATTAAGTGCAAAAGAGATGAAAAGTTGTGAATCTTTTCTGAAGAATTTGGTCAAATGAAGATAACACTGCAGTTCTCTATGAACATTCAGGGTATGGAGAACATACTCTCCTTTGCTAGTACAAGTTTGGGTAAAATACTGGTAGATGAATGGGCTAAACTATGGCTGCCCTGGAAGAAATTCTGGAGAAAATGGAGGGATTTCTACTCTGTTCTTGTGAAAGACCACATAAGGTAGTAGTGAACAGAGTACTTGAAATCCAGACACCATTCTTGCAAAAGTTATACCCATGAGAAACAAAGTCTTCCAAGAAAGGAATTTTGGCTAAGTTGTAGATTTTGGCTCGAATGGAGGTTTTGTCAATGTCTGTTAAAGTCACAAGGTGGAATTGGTTCCCTGACTGGTGACCTGACATGAAAAACTCCTTTTAGAAAGGCTTATAGAGCTTTTGAGAAGCCAACAAGTGGTCCTGCTGACCCAGCTGAAAATTAGAAATAGACATTAAATGGACTTCAGCAGTGGAGAAACCAAAACCTGAATCAAACATCTACAAACAAGTGAAGTACATCTGTACTAGTGGCTGAAAAAGAGGTTAAAGTCTTGTGATGGAATCCAAATAAATTATTTTCTCTTCCCACGATACAGCTTGTGAGTTGATTCGTTTTGGAAAGTGGAAAATATTCTAACAACATTAGAAAAAAGAGCTGGGTTATTGGCCATTATTGGAATTTGGGAAACCAAGCAGTTAATTTGAGGTTAAGAAGGTCTGGATGAGGTTTCCCCTGAGGGATGCAAAAGCAGATCCTGCACTGGATCCAATATCTAGGGGGGGATCCTTGAGTTTAGGCCTGAGAAAGGGAAACCAGATTTGCCTGGGCCAAAAGGGGGCAATGAAGATGACAAGACACCTCGCATTAGATTTCTTTCTGTTGAAATCTGAGTACATGTTTAAGGGTGGAAAGATGTACGGTAGTCGGCATGGGGGGGGGGCACTCTGATTGGAGCAGCCATGGTGACTGCCTCCATGAAGGGATCATGACAAAATACTTGCTGTACTTAGTGTTGTCAGGGGGAAGCAAAATGACTGCAGGAAAGATGGCCCAAAACATGGAACATCTGCTGTGCTACAAATGGACTGACAGACGCTTGTAAGGCATTAGGATTGAACTGCTTGGCCTGTCCGCAAGCCAACTGAGTACCCCCAGAATGTGCATTGCTGCTCACAAGTGATGTGAAGCCATCACTAATTGCCAAACTTTCACTGCTTCTCGGCACAAGAGATATGATTTTGTTCCTCCTTGCTTACTAATATATGACCAAACCATGACAAGTTGTCTGTGCAGCAATCACCTCCAGAGTAAGACAATCTTGAAGTTTCGCAACACTAGGAGAACTACCTGCATTTTTAAGACACACTGATGTGAAGACTGGCCTCTACTGGAATCCATAAACCTTGGATCATATTATCCTATTAAGTCTCCCCACTCTAGGTAGGAACCGTCTGTGGTAACTACTGTTTCAGAAGTTGAAGAACAAACTGTCTGCTAGAATGTACATAAGGGGAGTCTAGCCACCAGTATAAGTGCTGTCTGCAGGTACTGATTATAATGATCTGAGTTAAGAGGGGCTGTAAAAGCTGAGACCACTGCTCTCTGAGATGTAACTGTAGGATTTCTCATACAATGGCAAGTGAACTAAGCCATTAGTATGGGCAAAGTCAATAAACTGAGAACCATGAGGACTAAAGCAGCCACAGGATAAAAAATCTGAAGAAGGCTCTGAAGGGCTAGTTCAATGCCTAACATCTGTATGCTGAATGAGATGTTACTGAACTTGGTCATGTTCAGTTGATATCCGAAGAAGTGGACTGCCTGAGTTGGATGTAGGAATGATTTTTGTTAATTTACTGAAATGCCCAAGGGCAGACAGAGTCTTAAGCAAACAGTCCCTGGCTTTGCGCAAAGAACCATTGTTAGGACAGCTAGAAGTCAGTCACCCAGATAAGGGAAGACCTTGATTCCCTGAAGGTGTAGGTGAGCTGTTATAACCACCATGCATTTAGTGAACACTTGGGGGGGGTATGTAGTGAGACCAAGGGCAGGGCTCTGAATTGAAAGTGACTGGCTCCAAGGAGGCAGCATAGATATCTCCAAAACATTTTGGTTATTTTTATATGGAGGTCAGAGTCCTGAAAACCCACTGAACACATTCAGTTGTTTACTGTGAGGCAAAGTAAAACTGACTGCACTGTGACCATCCTGAACTGGGTCCTTTCTGACATATGTGTTCAAATGACTGGTGTACAAAATGGGCCTAGGTCCTGAGTTTTTTTTGGAGCCAAAAAGAAACTGGAATAAAATACTGACCCTATCTGGTCTGATGGTTCCTCATGGATGGCTCCTTTGTTGAGTAAGGAGTTGCTTCTAATAATGGGTGGAGTGTCTGGAAGCAGCATTTTTGATTCTGGAGGGGGATGGGAAAAGAATATTGAACAGCCTCTGGATATAACTCTGGTTACCTATTTGTCCTCAATGATGGCCACTCACATAGAAAAGTAAAAAGATAAGCAACTCCCAACTGCTTCCAGAACAACCAGCGAGGCTGCCTGTTGAAAAAAAGCCTACAATACCCCTGGTTGTGTGGACCCCCATGGTCTATGGCCCTGCATCCACTGAATGGGCCACCTCTGCTTTAGCCAGCCCCATCAGAATTTGGGTCAAAAGGCTGTTAACTTAGATTTTCTAAACCAGAGTGACTTTGGTTCCAGGAATATTATCTTTGTGGAGGCTGAATTTTCACTCTGCTGGCAGAAAGTATGTTGCCAACTTGCTCACATTTCTGCATTATTTTTTTCACAGATGGACCAGACAGTGAAGATCTGTTAAAGGGGTGGGATTGGCATAGTGGTTCAAGTCTTTGTCTTAGATGTGCAACATACAGGGTTTGATTCTAACCAGACTTGTAACAGTCTGCAGACTGACAGCCTAGAATTTACATATGAACCTATGAATGGTGGCATTTGCGAAGGACACTTTAAAGTTGTTTGCAAAATTTCAGAGACATAGCCAGGTCTAGTGTCTCATAGCTATGCCTGCTATTTTTGCCCTAGGCACTCAATCGGCCGTATTGTGCATGAGCCACATGAAGAGGTTCATAATGCTGATCTTCATGCACAGGGATGCCACTAATGGCTCCCCTGAGTTCAATGTAGGGGGTCTCATTCCCAGTGTGGAAAAGAGCATGTTGCACCAGATCCCTCTGAAAATGATTCATGTAAGTGGGGTAGTTCAGGGTCCTAAGCACAAAAGTGACTGAAGAATATGTTTGCTTCTCTAGCCTGTCCACAGCCCTAGATTCTTTGTTAATAGTGGGTGGACAGTAGCTGCAACATTGGTCAGCTCTTTTCTGGTTGCTGCTGCCACGATAATGGAATCCACCAACAAAGTTTTTGCCCAGTGCTGTCTGTCCTTGGGAGGGCCTGATAATCTTGTCCAGCTCCCGAAGCAAGGATTTACGTGTACTGGGTTCCTGCCATGACCTCCTTATGGCCAGATCTATTAACTTGTCTGCTGGAGGGACTATCCAAGAAGTAGAACTTGTCAAACTATAGGCTTCAAACAGAATCATTTAATTCTGAGAGGGTGAGTTGGTTGAGCAAGATCCCTTCTTCCACATGAGTTACAAGACTGTGCCAAAGGTGGTGTCTTTGGAAGAGGACTGGAGGAACCTTCTCTATCATCTGAGTCAGTGTCAAATGTGACAGATTCTGAAGGGGAGTCCATGCGTCTCTTCTTACATGTCCTCTTTCTTGGAATATTGGGTAGGATATTCCCCAACTACTGAGACAGTGACTTTAAGGCCTGGAACTTGACTATGTTCTAAGGAAGCTCAACAGCTGAGAGGTGAAAAAGAGTAAGAGCCACAAGGTAGGTCAGTTTCACTGTCCGTTTTTCCATTCTCAAAGGAGATAAAATTATCCTCTCCATGACCTGGAAGGCCTTAACCTCTGCCAGATATGAGGAAGTCATCTCCATGACTCCATCTGTTCTACCTGAAGACAGAAATGATCAAACCCAAAGCAGGCATCCCTGATGTGGAGAAGGCAGATGGCTTCAAGGAGGGGATCAGAAACGACGACTCAAATATCCGAAGTCTCACACACTGACAACAGAACCATTTGAGACAACTCTGATGATGGTGCTATGGCCTAGGGTTTGAGCTGATGGTCATGAGATGGGCATGACCCCAGCATATTCAGAGTTGAGTGTATGTCAGACAGGAACCTCAAATGCAAAACCAGAAGTTAGGGCATGCACAGAGGGTACAGACATCAGATCCAGGATCGTGTCCAAAATCCAGATGGAGAAAGTCCAGAAAGGGGAAGGGTGATATAGTGCTGGCCCTAGCCACCTTTGCAACTAAAGTGGATGGGAGAAATCTCATCTCAATCTGCATCTTCAAGAAGGTCTTCATCAAGTGATCCCAATCCACCTCTTAAGTACTCTGGTAAGACATGAAGGACTGGAAAGATAAAATGGAATGGTGGTAGAGAAGGGATCCTGCACAGTTCCCTTTCTGATGAAGTCCAACTTAGGAGCTTCTTAGGAGATTTGTCTTGCATAATGATTGACTCTGACACCCATGGAGCCAATGGGGAAGAGTGTACTGGCATAGATTCATATGTCATTTCTGGTTGAGGAATCCTCAGGGCCAAAAAAGACTCTAAAGTGTGTCTCTGGATTCAGACTGTTTTGATCTATGCTTCCAACAGGAGTTTTGGTATTTGTCAGTTTCAGTTCCAAGGGCAAAAAGTTCTTATTGACAAGTTTATTTATTCAATCAGACAGAGCCTTGAGCCTGAAGGTTTTGCCAATAGTACGATCATCAGTAAACTGTTCCACTCCCAAACACGATACACACAAATTATGTGAAAAATGGAATGGTACTTTATGATCATACCGCTGACATTTTTTAAAGCATTTTTCCTTAATTTTTTTTTTTAACAAGGAATGTGACATTCAGAAATGCTGATGCCAAAGAAATGAGGAGGATAAATGGCTAAATGACTGGAAAGATGAGTGATAAAAATCCTAACCAATTAGTCTACCTACAGAGAACAAGAAAAAATTATATCTAGCTATGTTTGAAAAAGAATTATTGATGAGAAGAATTTTGCTAAATTGCCAAGAGGAGATCTACATCTGCTAGTGATGACGGCAAACAAGATCAAAGGTAATCTTAGCCAATACAGCATTCTTCATAGGTAGGTACTAGGCTATCGGCCCTAGGGCCCATACAAGCCTAGCCAAAAAATCTTGTGGGAAGAGAATTCTTAAAGGGGCTCGAGACTAGGGCACTAGTGCTATGAGTTAACAACAAACAAGCAGTTCAACAAACCATAAGTCAGATCAGACAACTTGAACGAATAGGATCATGTTGATCCCCACAGTAACTAAGAGCACCAAATTCCTTGTCCATTCATATTTTTAATATGAATTGTGCTAACAATGATGTACACAGTGAAGCTGTGAAGCACCTTCTTCCAATCTCAGGTGTCTACATCTTTTCTACAACAGCCAACCCATTAACATTCTGAAATGTGTTCTTAAGTAGCACAGGTTAAATCTGCACTTTCACATTATACAGCAAAACATAATGTCCAGCAGTATCTTGTGGAAGCAACGTTAAAAGCATTTGCATGGATACTAATAATTTTAATACATACAATAGCTAGAATATAACAATTCCTCGTTTGCTCATTATCAATTTAATAAAAAAGAACTCACCAAAAAAATTCTACTGGTTAAGTGCTAAACAAAGATATTCTTAAAGAAAAGGAAGCAGCAGAAACTTTATGACCACTTCAGTATCCACAATAGGGCATGTCTTGACTGCCGTATTTTCTAAGAATATCATTAATCCCTTACAAAACCATTACAAACCTTAAACCGGTCCTGTCTCTCACAAAGTCTTCCATCAGGCATTGGCGTACAACATTTATGCTTGACTGGTTCAAACTTTCCAGCAAATGTAATATATCGTGTTTTGAGCATCGAAGCCAATTCCTTGTTTTCGTTCTCCTCCTCTAACTCATTAGGTTTCCAAAAACGATGCTGAGAACTAAATCTGAAAAAAAAAATAAATACAAAGGAATGAAAATAAACTAAAGCACAGCAACCACCTTCAATGCTTCAATGACAGCTAAGAACTTCATAAGCAGCAGTCCTTTATGAAGATATTATTGTAATGGTCAATCAAGTTGGTATATAAACATCAATGGCAGGCACTATCTTGAATTTAAAAATATTTTCTGTTGGGTTTACAATCTGCCGTCCACATTTCACATGCACTTACATGTATACGTATGCATAAATATTTACACACACACACACACACACACACACACACACACACACACACACACACTTGTAATACAAGTCATAGATTACACGTTTCCACTTGTGATAGCAGTTTTCGTTCTTATTGTTTGTACAGCTGATCAATTCATGCTATATTCAAGTGACATTCTGTTGACTGCAGCACAGGCTGTTATTTGACTCTGAAGTGGCTGGATGACTGTGGGGTTAGCAGAGATAAGTGAAGGACTGTGGTGAAGCCCCACGTAATGACGGTGATAAATGCATTAAATTTACATTTGTGTCATGGCGTTAATAGGATGTCATTAATTGTAAGTTTTGAACTTAGCAGGACAATTTTATTTACATTGGGTAGGTTTGTTGCCATGAGTTTATGATGGTTGGTGCTTCTATGGGTTTTCTTCAATAAATTATGTGCTCATCAGTGTCTCAGTTGATAAAGGCTTTATTTTTCTCTGTATCAGTCTATATAAAGATGTTACAAGATTCGTCACTGCAAGCAGTTATTATTGTGTGTGAAAATCCTGGTCATATTGGTTGGTGATACAGTTGGTCAAATTACGTCAACAGTCAATCTTTAACAACTTGACCGTTACATAATTCAAGTTTTATTCCCTTTTCTACACAGTTGTGAGATCATAAAGTTATCATATTTAATTTCTGGGGGGAGGGGGGGGCATTGTGAAAAGTTGCTTTGTGTTTTTCTTTAGAAATTGCAAATCTGACTAGTTGGTTTATATTTACTATTTTATTACTAAGACAATTTAAGTTGTAATGAAGGTTATCATTGGTGAGAGACACTTCGCTGTACACCAGATAGAAGAGAAGCAAATTTATCCCAGCCAGTCGGGGAATGTCAAGAGGCCGGTGTGAGGTTCAAGCTGTAGTATTCAGCTGTCTTCAAAGTGCTGTTTCTTGGAGGATCAAAGTAATTTTTTAACACAGAACAGGCTAAGGAGGAAATTCAAAAGTTTATCCAACAAAAAGGGAGTTAGCAAACAGAAGAGGACTCTGCTTCACATTCTTCTGACAGCAGGGTTCATAGAGAGACTTTGCCAGTGAAACCCTTCCAATGTTCCACAGGAAAATGCTTGAGAATCAGAAAAAAGCACAAGAGTTGACTAGAAGAATCAGCTGTATGTTGGACTTGAACCAAAGCCTGGTATTGGGAGATGGAGATAAAAAGGAAGAAGACAAGCAACTCTGAAATTAGTGAAAAAATTAGTGATTATAAAGAGTCTTAGCACATTTGTAAAATATGGTTTTGAAGAAAAAGTGGCTGAAAAACATTGGACTTTTGCTGACTCAAACTTCTGGGTGGACTGTAACGCATACGCCTTACTTTCTATCATTAATGTTTAGAAGGTTTGTTTACATGGTCTTAAACTCAATGCCAAAAAATGCATAACTGCATGCTTTGGGAAGTCAACCATCCCAGCTAATTACCATGTTGATAATACACCCCTAAGAGTTGACCCAGTGGTCAGGGATCTGGGTACGTACATAGACAACAGCTTTACCTTTGACCACCATGTGGCCACAGTGGTGAGGAAATCCTTTTGTGTCGCGCAACTTATACGTAAGGGCATGGCATCTTAAAATTACAAAGATATTAGCATGCTTGTTTACCACTGGCAAAGTTCAATGCAGTTGAGGTGTCTACAGCTGAAAAAGACTCATTGCTGAGTACATTTCCATGGAGATCAGCTGTCTGCAGATGCAAGCAGTGAATCGTGAGAACTCTAAGTATTCTTTGCTGAGGGAAATGCAACATTTAGTGGTACAATGGCAATCAATTTAATGAAAAAATTAAGTTTGAAATTATTGGAAGTGAGTAAGAGGTAACAACCTCCCTAGCAGCCTTAAAACTTTAATGAAGTTACTAGAACAGTGTACAATTTCATTTTATTTAAAGATAGCCAGAGCACTTTTTCTTAAGGCTAAAAGTTAATATTTTCTGAAAGCATATAAGCTATTTTTCATATCTGGGAAGGGAAGACAGATAAGAGAATAGACAGCGATCAGTGTAAGTGGAAGCACGGGCTGTAGCAAGCATTTTCGCATGGGTAACATACCTCTCAACCGTACTGAATTACTAATTTTTTACCGTGTTTTGGGGTCCAAATAATGGGGTGCCACGATTCCCTTCATTTCCGACTTTTTCCTAGTGTTTTTTTATTTTTAACCCCCCCGGTTTTGAGCTGACATCATCACGTGCGCGATGACATCAGCCCTGTCAGGGCTACCAGCCTGTCGGAATTGAGCTCAAGGGCTTAGTGCACACATGGATGCATGCGGGAAACAGTATTCAAATATGGATCTATTCTGCCATTCTCAAGTCCAGGGTGAACGAAAGAGCAGGAAACATGTTTTTTATTTGTGAAATTTAGTTGCTGTTTTTTTATTTATTCTACAAGCAAACAGTGTTGTCTGTTCTACATGTTTTTTTATTTACTCTTATTCAAATGGATTCTGCCGCAAACAGTGTTGCCGTTCTCAAGTCCAGGGTGAACGAAGTGTGTGTGTGTGTGTGTGTGTGTGTGTGTGTGTGTGTGTGTGTGTGTGTGTGTGTGTGTGTGTGTGTGTGTGTGTGTGTGTGTGTGTGTGTGTGTGTGTGTGTGTGTGTGTGTGTGTGTGTCTGCGTGTGTGAGAAAATGCTAAACTTTAATACACATGATGGCTAGAGGTACTCAGGCTCAAACTCTGTACCTTGGGTACAGGGTAAAAAGAGACTAAAGTCCTTAGCCACTACCACTTGTGAATTTATGTCACATATTTTTGATCTGTTCCTCATAAAATCTGTGGTTTTCAGGATTGTTGCGGCAAATCAATAAAGGATTTAATTTATTAAATAATGACAGGGATTTGAATTTCAGACTTCATATTCTTCAGAAAATAAATGGTAAAACAAAACCGTTTATTCTAGCAATTTTATAAGTTTATAAGATCAGTATTGCTTTTCATGATTGTGGCAAATCACTGAAGGATTGAATTCACTAAATAATGGCAGGCATTTGAATTTCAGACTTCATATTCTTCAGAAAATAAATGGCAACACAAAACCTTTTATTCTAGCAATTTTCTAAGTTTATAAGATCAGTATTTGAAATTTGTCCCTATTTTGGGGCTGCATTCCCCCATTATTGGCTTTGTCCAGGTTTTTTGTGCTAAGAGGTTCAGAGCTATGGTGAGAAGTGAGAACTGAATTCACTAAATGCTAGCCATTTAAGTTTCAGTCTTCCTATCCTATCTTTCAGGAAAATGCTGATCTGGCATAGTGGTATGTTGCTCTGACTGTAGTGCACAGGGTCCTGGGTTCAACACTTGGCAGTGAAATGTATCGTGGTAACACAACATTTTATTCTAGCAACTTTCCAATATGGTTGCCCCCCCCCCCCAAAAAATAAAATTGAAATTGAAAATGAGTGCGAGAAGCTGTGCAAGATGCCTATGGTTTACACACACACACACACACATATATATATATATATATACACATATACATACATATATATATATATATATATATATATATATATATATGTATATATATATATATATATATATATATATTTATATTTATACACACATATATTACATATATATATATATAGACATATATATATATATATATATATATATATACACATTTTATATATATATATATATATATATATATATATATATATATATATATTGTGTGGGTGTGGAATTAGACTTTTATGATAGACAGTTTTGTCATTATTGGTTCGTGCATTTTGTTTCATTGTCTACTCAAAAACTGTTCAAACAATAAATTTAAAATGCGCTCTGTCTAACAAGTGTGCTGTATTATACAAGGAATATAATTTAATAAAGTCAGGAAAGTGTATCAAAGAAGACGTATATGTTTCTTGTTTTGTGTGTAAGGGGCCAATGATTTGAAAACAGCCCAAAGGCAATCTTTATTCACAACTGGCCAGATGCATTTTCTTTGGATGTGGTGTGGATTTCAATTCTGTTTCAATGAATGTGAGTTTCAAGGGCAGTCTATTTTCATTGTTAGACAGTATTGCTTCGTTTAGCAGATGTCTATTAGTGTTTGTGCACTGCGCTATAAAATGTAAAAATAAAATCCAAATAATCACTGTAGAAGTAAGCAGTATGCACACAGTGTTTATGGTAAATGGGGTGAAATAGGTAATGAAACATTGGAATGGCTGCATGGGGACTCTGGTGCCATATTTTGGTTCTGTTCTTCAGTTTGCGTTTGAAAGTTGGTATCCCACAATTCCACTGGAGTGGGTGTGGTTACATAATTATGTATACAATTTTGATGTTAATCAGCGTACAGATTTGTACCTATTTTTCATGGGCCTTGTCCAGATCTTTGATGTTTCCAAGTTGACAGGTATGATGGGTAACCTTAATTTTAGGTTAGATAATGCCAGTAGGTGCAGTCATCAATTTGGGGCAATTGTTCCCTTATGAAGGGCTAAACTTCATGTTTTGAAGATGTACATAGCTTTGTGTGTTTGTTCCAAATTAAAATGGGATGGGGGTGTTTTGTGTTTAGTTTTATGTTTGAGGGTTTTCATTAAAATAAAAAGTCTTGAAAATGTGACATACGTTCAAATAGAGATTAGAAAAAAGAACTGTACAAAAGATCAGCTTGCCAGACATTAGTATATTACGCATGTAACACAAAAGCTGGAAATGCTCTTTCAAAACAAAAAAAAAAAAAAAAAAAGCTGTCATGTATAATAGGTGGGAACAATAGCCTTTTATCATGTTGATTATGCAGTCCACATTATCCTGGGATGAGAATGGCCTTACAGATATATATAAAATGGAAAGACTACTGAATTAATTAAGAATTGCAGAGTGCAAATAGCAATGCTGCAGGAGACAGATTTGGAATTAAATGAGCATGCGAATTTGGCAAAGAGCGGACTTCAGAATGGATATTCAGCAAAATATCAGGGACAGAGAAAAACGGAAGTATGTCTTTCGGCTTATCCTGGTGAGGGGTTGCCACAATGGAACTACGGTCTGCTAATGATTGGCAGTTTATCTGTACGGTGCCAAGTTGCCAGCCTGACCCCCAACCTTCAAAGAAGGCACACCCATTCACGCACGCACCTACCTGCATGTCTTTAGACGTCATTTGACAGTGGGGAGGACATGCAAACTCCACACAGAAGGCGCACCAGCCGAGAATCGAATGGGACAACCTCTTGCTGTCAGGCGACAATGCTAACCGCTGCACCACCGCGAATGGAAGTAATTATACTAATTGCTAGAGGGGCTCCAACAGTGACAGATGAGGGAAAAAAAAGGCAAAAATGGTAAATTTGTGGTAGCAATGGGCAACTGACAAGGGAGGAGGATTACAATGGCATGTATCTATATTTAACCAAAACAGCTATAATGGAGTTTAAGAAAATTATGGGAGGAATAATCAGATTTCAGCAGGGAATATTATTTATAGGTGGGGACTAGAATTTAATTTGCATTAGTAAGGATGTATCGGAGGGACCTAGAAGGGACAGTGTAAAAAGAGTGCATATTTCTGAAGAAGTGTACAAAAATATTTGATATGAAAGATGTAAATTCAGTAGAAGGAGAATTTATACATATTAATCCCCGAGGAACAATAACTGGGTTAGATTAGACAGAAATTTTATTTCACATAGACATGTGCATTTAACTGACAGTTTTGTCACACATCCAAAAATTATTTCAGATCATGCAAAAATAAAAACTAAGATAAAAAAACAGGATAATGAAGAAAAAATAAGACACTGGCACTTTTTCACTTACCTGTTAAAAAGAGAGAATTTTAAGGAATGGGTAGTAGAAATTATAAGAGACTTATTAAGGAATATAGACATATATTCAGAAGTTATAGCTAGTGACAGGGATAACATGAAAATGGAGTTTAAAATAGGGTTGAAATAAAAGAGAAAATATATGTTTAAGATGCAACAGAAATTACTTAGAGGGGCTGAGAAAGGTTAAAGTATTGCAGAGTAAGGGGGATCTCACAGAAAAAGAAGAGAAGCAAATGCAAAGTGCTAGAGAGAAAATAAGGGAGCATATGGTAAACATGCATGAGTTTAGAAATATTTCAGTTAAGCAACTATTTTTTGATGACAACTCCAGAGCAGAAAAGCTTTTAGCACAATAAGTTAGGCAACAGAATGCTGAAAGGGTTGTTGCCAAACTTAGGAAACCACCTTCTTCTTCTTCTTTTGGCTGTTCCCATTATGGGTCGCCACAGCGGATCATCTGTTTCTATTTCTTCCTGTCCTCTGCATCTTGCTCTGTCACACCAACCACCTGCATGTCCCCTCTCACCACATCCATAAACCTTATCTTAAGCCTTCCTGTTTTCCTCTTACCTGGCAGCTCTCCATCCTTAACATCCTTCTCCCAATATACCCAGAATCCCTCCTCAGCACATGTCCAAACCAACACAATCTCGCCTCTCGGGCTTTGTCTCCAAACTGTCCAACCTCAGCTGACCCTCTGATACACTGATTCCTAATTCTGTCCATCCTCGTCACACCTAATGCACATCTTAACATCTTTAACTCTGCCACCTCCATCTCTGACTCCTATCTTTTTGTCAGTGCCAACATCTCCAATCTATATAACATAGCTGGTCTCACTACCCTCTTGCAAACCTTCCCTTTCACTCTTACTGGTACGAGTCTGTCACAAATCACTCCTGACACTTTTCTCCACCCACTCCACCCTGCCTATACTCTCTTCTTCACCTCTCTTCCACACTCATCATTACTCTGAACTGTTGATCCTAAAAATTTAAACTCATCCATCTTCACCAACTCTACTCCCTGCATCTTTCACCATTCCTCTACACTCCCTCTTATTCACACACATATATTTTGTCTTAGTCCTGCTGGTGTTCATTCCTCTCCTCTCTAGAGCATATCTCCACCTCTCCAGGGTCTCCTCAACCTGCTCCCTACTCTCACTACACATCACAATGTCATCCGCAAACATCGCAGTCCACAGGGACTCTTGTCTGATCTCATCTGTCAACCTGTCCATCACCACTGCAAATAAGAAAGGGCTAAGAGCTGATCCTTGATGTAATCCCACCTCCACCTTGAACGCATCTGTCACTCCTACCGCAGACCTCACTACTGTCACAAAGCCCTCTTATATACCATGTACCACTCTTACATACTTCTCTGCCACTCCTGACTACCTCATATAATACCACAACTCCTCTCTAGGCATCCTTAGGAAACCTATAAGAAGAAAAATATCCAAAGATCCTATAAAGGTTTTGGAGATATTCTGGAACTTTTATGAAAATGCTTATAAAGCAGAGAAAAGTGGAAATCAAGAAAAAGAGTACAAATAGAAATATTTATGGAAGACTTAATTATGCCAACGTTAGAGGCAGATTAGGCTATACAACTTAGTTAAGATAGTAGGTGATGAGACAATAACAGCGATGTATAATCAATCTTCAGGAAAGTCTTTAAGATGGTATTCCTTAGGAAGTTTGGAAATTAGGAGGAAAGAAAATGATAAAGATCTGGAAGATTTTGTTCAACAGCATTTTAAAATGTGGGACAACACCAACATCATGGAAGAAAGCTGTGGTGGCTGTGTTACCTAAAGATGGCAAAGACCCTTCAGATCTAGCTTCATATAGATCCATTTCAATTTTAAACCAAGATTATATAGTGCTTACACCTGTACTAGCCAAAAGAATGGAAAAAATGTTGCCAAAAGTGATATATATGGATCAGTATGGTTTTGTGGACAGAAGGCAAACATTTGACAGCATTAATAGAGCAATGATTATCCAGAAGAAAGCAGAATGGAAGAAAACACTTCTGTTGTTGGCAAGTCTTGATGCAGAGAAAGCATTTGAAGGACTAAGCTGGGATTTTATGAGTAGAGCATTGGAAGCATTTGCATTCTCTGATATAATAATAAGGTTAATTAAAAGAATATATGAAGGATTGGAGGCAAAAATTAAAGTGGAAGGGTTGCTCTCAGATAAGCTGTTTGAAAAGAGGAACCAGGCAAGAGTGTCTTTCCCCTTTGTTATTTGCTTTATATTTAGAGCCATTAGCAAGGAAATAAGGGAGTCAGAAATACAAGGATATAATTTGATATGGTAATTAAGAAAAGATGGCTTTATTTTTTGCTGATTTTATTCTGTACCTGATAAATGCAGAAAAGGACATCAAAGTGTTGTGGAACATTTTGAGACAGTCAAGTTATTTCAGGATATAACATTTATGAAGATAAAACAAAGGCTATAGGCATAAATTATGGAGCCACACACAAATTAGTTCAGCAGTACCCATACTTATGGGGACATAAGATGAAGTATTTAGGAGCATGGATTAAAAAGGCTTCTATTACGACAGCTAAGGGCATGGGAAAAGAGACTAAAGAAAAGATAATTATGGATATGGATAGTAAGATACAAGCAGTGACAATGTTTTTAATCCCTTTAGTCTTGTATACAGGGCAGGTATACTTTTATCAACCCAAGGAGAAGTTGTGGACAATAACTTATAAAGAATTGAAGGAATTTATTTCAGAGGAAAAATGGCTAGAGTTAAGTGGGATAAGATGATCCTTCCAACAGAACAAGGCGGTTTAGGTTTTTCTGATTTGAAGGGACATTTTAGAGCTATACAGGTAAGGCTCAAATACACAAAGTAAGCAAAGATCATAATTCAAAGTGGAAAGGGATGATGATGAAGCAAGGGGGAAGTTCAAGAAATAGACGGACAGTGGGATTTTGGATGCAGATTGTTAATGAGAATAATAACCATAAAGAATATCATATTCATTAAATAGCAGAAAGTATTCTAAGAACTGAGCCAATATGAGAATGAAGAAAGGAGATTTTTGCCAATAGGGATGACTGCAAGTAGAGGTACAGAAAATAGACAAAGAGGGGTCTAAAATCTATTGGGAAAACCTGGCAAAGGAACCAAGATACCAGGAGCAAATAACTCAAGCAGGAAAGGTATTAAGAGTGGGATGAGGCCAAGAAGACGCTTAGATTTCAGGCTAGAGACTACCTTCCCAACTAGGACTTGATCTCAGAGTACAGGCAAAGGGAAAGTGATAGGGGGATTTTTATTGCAAGACTTACTCTGGTAGAGTTTTTTGTTGAATCTAGAGCAAAAGCAGCGTTTAAAAAGGAATAATTAGCAGGGTATATAGAACACTGCATGGTAACTATAAGAATCAAACAGAAGAGGTTAGAAAAGACTGGGAAGAGAGACTGGAAAAGCAATTTATAAGAAAACAATGGGAAGATATATGTATGGCACCCAAGTATGCAACCAAGTCTAGAAGGTTTAGGATCTTTGCTTGAAGTGCTTGCATAGGTATTTTTATATCCCAAGCAAACTTCAAAGAATTTTTTCTCAGGCAGAAGGCAAATGCGAGAGGTGGGATGGAGAAGAAAGAGGTAAATAGGAGCACATGCTGTGTCAGTATAATGAGTTGATATATTTAAAAAATTCCCTGTAGTGTACTCTATCAAAAATGGTGTGACGTCTCCCCTCTGGGCCAGTATCAAGCAGCCTGAATCCTCACCACTGACACTGGTGAGGGACATTTACCTGGAACAAAAACAGATGCACACAGAATTTCCAGATGCAGCTTTCTGCATCAAACACAATTTCTCTTAAAAACACACAGGGAACACAGTCCTGGGGCTGGATCCCCCCCCCCCTCTCCAGACCCCATGTAAGACTCCTCACTGGCACAACTGTAGAGTTGAGTCCTCAGCCTAGTGTCCAAGCCAAGTCCTCCACCACTCTCTCTGTGATACCAATACTCTGTGTCCCTGCTCCAAGCAGCTGACACGCACACTCTTTGAGGCTCGACTTTCACACACAAACACACACACACACACACCTGGGAAAGGCTGGCACAGATCCACTAGCTATGCCCCCAAGGTAGTTACTGCCTCCAGACACTCCAAAGCCACTACACTAAGGCTCTTAAAAGGGTACCCAATCATACTGAGCGAAACTGATACCAATACAAATGGTAGTGTCCGACCAATGCAGCAAGGCTTTCAGGAGTGGCCACAGTCTCACCAAATAAATATAAGTACTCTCAAAGGCTAAAACACTCTCCAGTTCTTCTGTGTAATGCTTGTTACTCTTATCCAAATGGTAAGTGTGACCAAACTTTTAAGGCTATTGGAGGGGCCTATACAGTGTCACCAAATACACGTGCAAGTACTTTAAGAGCTTAAATATCTCTAAACAAACCAGCCACAATTAAAAGGTTTAAATATATTTAATAATAAATAATAAAAGCACAAGACAGTACCCAACAACTCACCACAGTGACAACAGCGTTCAGAATCACAGGAAATATTTTAAAACAACATGCAGGACAATCACACATAAATCCAGAAAACATCTAGACTGCACTTACTATTCTTCCTATCTATCTCTAAGAGAATCTATGTTGTAAATAACTTGCTTACAGAGTCAGGCATATGCAAGTGCTGAATGGATGTTTATAGGTCACAAAACAAGATACAAAATGCACAGACTCACTCTCTGAGATAGTTCTTAAATTACTATCAAACATTTCTGCTGGGTTATCTCAGATTACATCATACTTTTCACCTTTGCCTTTAGTTCCCAAGCTAACAGGAACTTAAAATAATACCTCTGCGTTAAACATACCTATCTCTCAGAAGTTTTGCCTAGACCTGAAAGCTTCTAGCTGCAGATATTCTGTCTCCTAGCTGAGATAACCACCATCATAAACAATTCAACTTATTTTCTTATAGTTTTGCTCTTTTCCAGTAGGGTGCACTGTAGTTACATTTTTGAAGCTCAGCAAATAACTTTTAGTTATGTACTTACCATAACTTCGGATGTATGGGATCCATCTCGCCTACATTCACAACAGATGGGTTCGGAGCCGATCCATCGGCTCCGACTCGGCAACTAATACACTAGCACGAAGTCTCTCATTGGCTGGGCTACTCCCTATCCCAGGATGCACTACACCTGCTTCCCCAGATCTTGTTTGTTCGCTTTCATACATCCATGCAAACACAGAAAAACTAGTAGTCACTATAACCAACTAAAGTTCTTCAAGAAAAATTGCCAATAAAAAAGAGACTACAGCTCCTCTAAATCCGAATGGAAGGGGGAAGGAGGGTGGGTACTTATGAATGTAGGCGAGATGGATCCCATACATCCGAAGTTATGGTAAGTACATAACTAAAAGATGTAATGGGATCCTATCTCGCCTACATTCACAACAGATGGGACAGCGTCACTAGCACCTACATCCCGGGTGGCTCATTGGAACACACTCCTGAGAACTGTGGAACCAAAGGAAGCTCTGCCTCGAGAAACCACATCCAATTTGTAATGAGAAATGAAAGTGTGCGGAGAAGTCCAGGTTGCCGCAGCACAAATATCATCTATTGATAACTTGGAGTGAAAAGCTACGGAAGTAGCCATTGCCCTGGTAAAATGAGCCTTGACTGGAAAGGGAAGGTCTTTGTTAGCCTGTGAATAAATAAAAATGATACAATCTTTAATCCATTTAGATATGGAGGTTTTTGTTACTGGTTGACCCAATTTGTTCACTGCAAAGGAAACAAACAATTGATTTGATTTCCGCGTTTGAGCGGTTCTATTCAAGTAAAAACGCAGTTGTCTATGTACGTCCAATTGATGCAAAGTATATTCTGCGTTATTAGAGAATTCTGGGAAAAAGACAGGGAGTTCTATAGTTTGTTGAATACAGAAAGAGGAGGCCACTTTTGGTATAAATGCAGGGTTTAATTTCAATGAAACTCTATGCTTGTGAAAAATCAAATAGGGAGGATCAGAACAAAGAGCTTGAAGTTCTGAAACTCGCCTAGCAGACGTTATGGCTACTAAAAAGGCCGTTTTCCAAGACAGAAATTTTAAATCACAAGTAGCAGCTGATTCGAAAGGACGGGCAGTTAGGGCAGCAAGAACCATATTCAAATCCCAAGGGGGGACAGGATGAGATAAAGGAGGCCTAAGGAGCCAAGCCCCTTTAAGGAAAGCCTTACAAAGTTTGTGAGACATCAATGAAGGTTCAAATGAAGCATGAAAATTAGAGATCGCCACTAACTGAACCTTAATGGTAGAAACTGAAGAGCCCGACTGAAAAAGGGAGGCCAGAAAATTCAGAACCTCCGATACTGGTGCAGTGAGAGGATCTATACCCCGTTCTTGAGCCCAGAAGGCAAACCTTTTCCATTTACTGGAATAAAGTTTGATGGTGGAAGGTTTATGAGAAGAAGACAGTATGTGGACCACGTCCGCGAAAGAGCATTGTCTCGGACTAAGGATGGAAGTGGAGTAACCATGCTGCCAACTTCAGGGACCTGAGAGACGGATGAAGCCGTCCTGACTGATGAGTCAACAGGTCTGGCACCGGATCCAGAAACCATGGACCTTCTATCGCATGCCTCTGTAGGAAAGGAAACCAAACTTGACGAGGCCAGTGCGGGGCAATCAAAATCATCTCGCTCTCCATGTAAATGGCCTTCTGTATCACCCTCGGTAGGAGGGGGAACGGAGGGAAGGCATAGAGAAGACCGGGGGGCCAAATGTGAGTCAGAGCGTCCCTGGGAATCTGTCCCTGAGAAGGGAACAGTGTGAAGAACTCTCTGCATTTCGCATTGTGAGGGCTGGCAAACAGGTCGCAGCAAGGAAGACCCCATCTGTCAAGATTTTCGCAGCTATACTCTGGTTGAGGGACCACTCGTGGGGTAAAAGAATGGTCCTGCTTAATCTGTCCGCAATCACATTGGACTTCCCCGGTATGTGCGTTGCCATCAGAAAGCGGTTGGTAGCTACCGCCCAGTGCCAAAGTCTCATGGCTTCTCTGCATAGTGGGTAAGACCTGGTTCCACCTTGCTTGTTTATGTACCACACCACCGACATGTTGTCGGATAGGATAGTAATCGGGCCCTGTGGGAGAGCGTGATGGAGAGCTTGGAGTACCAATAGTACCGCTCTCATCTCCAGGACATTGATATGCAAATGCGTTTCCTGGATCTGCCATGTGCCTTGGACCGACCTGTCCAGGTAATGACCCCCCCACCCTACCTGGGAGGCGTCCGTAGTCACAGTGGCAACGGGACGTTGAGGTATAAAAGGTCGCCCCTGATCGAGATTTGATTGGAGAAGCCACCAATGCAGATCTCGACGGCAACTTTCCGTGATTATGATTAAGTGGTTCAAGGGAAGTTCCTGATAAGACCATTGAACCGACAGTAGCCATTGTAAAATTCGCATGTGAAGTCTGGCCAAGGGAACTAAAAGTATGGTCGACGCCATCGAGCCCAACAGTTGTAGGATCCGATGTGCCGGGGCTCTTTGTAGGGTAAGACAGGATTTGACTTGACCTTGTAAGACCTGAATTCTTGCTGCCGGTAAAAAGGCGCGCATTCTTTTGTGTCTAAGTCTGCCTATGAAAGTAATACGCTGAGATGGCTGTAGTACAGATTTTTGCAAATTGAACGTGATCCCCAAGAAACGGCCCAAGGTGAACGTGGCTCTGAGCGCTTGGAGTAGTAGATGCTCGGAGGTGGCAGTAAGGAGCCAGTCGTCTAGATAAGGAAACACCTGGAATCCCAGACTTCTCAGGTGAGCAGTAACCACTGCCAGACACTTGGTGAACACCCTGGGGGCTGTGGTGAGACCAAAGGGCAGTGCTCGGAATTGGAAATGAGTGACTCCGAGGCGGAAGCGTAAATGTCTCCTGGACTCTTGAGCTATGGGAATGTGATAGTAAGCGTCCTGGAGATCTATGGAGCACATCCATGCATCTTTTCCAGCAAAGGAAGAATAGATTGAAGAGTGACCATTGAATTTGGACTTCTTCTGAAACGATTCAATGAACTGAGGTCCAAAATGGGCCTGAAGTCCCCTGTCTTTTGGTACCAAAATAACCTTGAGTAAGTTCCTGATCCGATCTGGTCGATGGGGACAGGCTGGATGGGTCTTTTTTCTAGCAGCTTTGAAACCTCTAATGCTGCCTGATCCCGCTGACTGGGTGGTACGTCCGCCATTTCCCTTAAAGAAGGGGGTTTGTTGAAGGGATGATATAACCTCCGGTAATGCGAAGCACCCACTGATCGCTTGTTATGGATTTCCAAGCTTGTGGGTGCGCCGCAAAACGACCCCCGACTGGCTCCGGAGTTGCACAGTCGGGCAACAACTCAGGAACGCTGGTTGTATGAAGAACCACGAAAGGAATCGCTGTCTCCAGAGTTACGGGGGCCACTGCCACCTCTGGGGCGTCTTCCAAATTCCCCCTGCCTCTGGAGGGGGAATCACTGGGTGGAGTAGGGAAAGACTTCTGAGATTTTCTAAACCAAATTTTCCCTCCTTTCCCAGCCTTGGGGTAAGGCCTAGAAGGAGCGGAAAATCGGGCCCCAACGGCAGTCAAAGTCTTGCCCTCCTGCTCGCACCGAGTTAGTGTGTCCTTCACCTTGGGTCCAAACAAAGATGACCCATCAAAGGGGGCGTCGGCGAAGGAAGACTTGAAGGCCTCCGCGAACAAACACAAGCGTAACCAGGCTTGTCTCCTGAGGGCAACGCCTGTTCCCGCTGCTCTACTCGCCCCTTCGGCCGCATATGAAATGAGCCTCATGGACGAGTTAACAATAGAAAAAAGGGTAGTCATCTGTGCGCCAACAGTCGGGGCCAGCGCCTCAGGTAGGTTACCAACAAGAGAGTCATTTAGCTCTTTGAGAAGATCCCTTTGGAGCCTCGTAAAATGACATAAGTAGTTCAGCGACCGTAAGGCAAAGGCCGCTGAAGACAGGATATGCTTCCCGTACCTATCCATACTCCTAGAATCCTTATTAGGAGGATGAACAGACGTCGAAGCCTCTGCCACGTCCTGCTGTGTGGCAGAAGCCACCACCAAAGCATCTACAGGCACACCCTTTGTGAGAAACTCCTTCTGGGGGGGGGTTGACAAAAATTTATTGGGCCTCGCAGGCACCGGTTCCACAGAATCAGGGTGTTCCCATGCCCTTCGAGAAACCAAATCAAGGAGTTCATCGAAGGGCGGAGACACCCAGGAGGTGGAAGGCTGGGCCCCAAAGGCCTTGAGGAAGACTGACTCCTCAGCTGAAGGGGTTTTGGCTTGCCAGTCACCTCTCTGTCTCAGAATCTCCAAGATATCTGAGAAGGAGATATCATCCGAAGATGATTTGGGGGACCCTTCTGCGTCATCGAGGTCAGTATCCGATGTAACAGACTCATCTTGGGAGTCTACGTGCTTCCTCTTACACAATTTCTTCCGGGGGTTCGTCCGAAGCAGTTTCGGACGGACCACCCGAAGAAGGGAACCCCGATGGGGGTATCCTCAGGCCCTGGGGCCCGCTGCCGGGGCTGCAACACAACAGAGGCACCAGTCTCCAAATCTAGGGACGGTGAGGTAGAATCTTGCTGAACCGGCAAAGGCATGGCCAGCGCTCCTCATGGCCTCAAAGGCCGGACCTCCAGAATCCAAGGAGGTCACTGGTCTAGAGGCCACGATGGCACTGGGAATTCCAGCAGCCGATGCTCCGAGAGGAAGACTAGGCACAAGCACCCAATCCCAAAGTGTTCCCTCGGGCCCGGCTGAAGAGGTCGCAGTACCAAACCCTGAACCGGAGGACAGGGTAGGAAGCACAGTCGGAACCGAGAGACCTCGAAGGGTCTCTGCTCGACCGTATGGCTCCGCTTTGCTTCACCACCACCGACTCCAACGGCTCCGAGGAGGTTGGAGGAGGAATCGAATGTGTTGGAGGGGGGATCGGCTCCGAAGCTAACTGTGCTGGAGCCGAGACCAATTTAGTAAACACTGGAGATTGGAATAGCCTCTGTAAAACCCTATCCAGGTCCGAATCTGAAAGTCTCGATGATTTAGAGGAGGTAGACAATCGAGAAGACTTTCCTCTCGGCTCCGAGAGAGAAGGGGACCGGCTCCGAAACGGCCCCAATGCTATCGGCGCCGACTCCACCACAGCATGGACCACCATCGGCACCGAAGGAGCCTTCTTCGGAGCCGAGGGGGAAGAGTCTGAGCTGCACACTTCCACCGCCCGAAGCCATTGGAACCGATGGAGGTGATTCACCTCTCGATACTCCAACTTGCGGCTCCGAAGGCAATGGAGCGGAGGTAGGAGGTATGGAGGCAGACTCGACCCTCGGCCCCAAGTCAGTGGTGCCGAGGAAGAAGAGGTCAATTTTGTCTTTAGAAGTCGGCTCCGACGGACTTGTCGGAGCCGACGATCTTTCTTTGGAAGCAACAGGTAGATCTAAGGCTTCCTCAAAAGAAGGCTTGATAAGCCCTTTCAATATTAATTTGTTCTTGCGTTCTTGAAGAACTCTAGATGAGAACGCATGACAGACGCTACAAGTCTCTTGCAGATGTTTCGGCCCCAAACAATAAACACATACTGAATGACTGTCTGTAATGGACATTTTATATTTGCACCGAGTGCATTTTTTAAAACCTGACTTTTGTTCCTTAGACATGATACAGGCCACAACAAGTACAAACTCTAAGGAAATCCTACTCTACCACAACAAGTATAGCACTATACACAAATTGCGCCAACTGAAAAGCGCGAGACACACTGGCGCGAGTACTGGTGACAGTTTACCTCACAACAATTTGAAACAAGTTAAACGGCCCAAAGCCCTCTAATTTAAACGGGCTTTGCCCAAAAAACAACTAACCAAAAGTTAATAAAAAACTAAAAACACTCAAAGGTAGGGCAAAGGCCCTCTAACTTAAACGGGCCTTACCCGACTGAACAAATACATTTTTTTTTTGGAAACAAGCACTCAACAAAAAAACAATAAGGACTAGTAAGAAATAGCTGTTAAAACAGCTGTTTGGTTAATATAGACAAAAAATTCCCTAGGTCAAGGACCAATAAGGTAAAAAGAACCACTTAGCTCCAGCCAAGTCGAGACCACGTCCAGCTTGTTAAGCGGCAAACGAGATCTAGGGAAGCAGGTGTAGTGCATCCTGGGATAGGGAGTAGCCCAGCCAATGAGAGACTTCGTGCTAGTGTATTAGTTGCCGAGTCGGAGCTGATGGGTCGGCTCCGAACCCATCTGTTGTGAATGTAGGCGAGATAGGATCCCATTACATCATACAGTTTACTTACATTTGTAAGACAAGCCTATGGATCATATTATTATTTACAAATGACATAGGATTATTTAAAAATATATAGCTAGCTGGGCTGGCAGCCTCACATCAGGTTTCAAAAACAGACTTCAGTGAGACCATGTCTCATCTAGCACCAAAACACCACCTCAGTGCTGGATGACAGAATGATATCACACACATCTGGTCACCTGACGTCCAGGTCCCACACACCCCCACCACTAGAAACTGAACCAGAATCTCGCACATATGTGTTACCATACAAACAGATAGAGCTTCACCAAGATGTGTCACAGCATCCGGAAGCCATGAAACCACCTCAGCACTTCCACCCCTCCAGGGCAGCAAAAAGTTCCCCACCAAGGACATCACATCAGGACTCCCAGTCCCCGCCCCCCACAGACACCTCGTCTTCAGCTGCAATCAGAACTGCAAGATACAATCTGCATGGTCTACAAGGTAATTTAATTTCAAACAATTTTTCAAAGTTAGCTGGACCGAGACCAGCCTCCTCTCCTCCAGCACCCCCCTGTTACAATATATACATTTAATCAGTTACAACAGTACAGTCTGAAATACATGTATATTTTCTTTCTGTCCAGAAGAGCAAACCGCTGGCACATTTCTAATACAAGCAGCCTTACAAATACACTTTTCAACATAAGCATCTATACAAATCAGTTTGATATACAAATGACAAAAAACTCCCTATAGAATTCCAGCCAGCCATGCTGGGACATGCCACACATCCACTGCCCTACTCCTCCTGGCACAGCCGGCAACACCTCACATTGTTACATCTGGGATAGCAAATGGCTGTTTGTTACATCTGGGATAGCAAATGTCTGTAAGGAAATTATTCTTTTGAGCTGGGACACAGGATCTGAATTGCCTAGACATAGTAAGGTCTTATTAAGTTCAATTCTGTTGGCTGCCAAAAAAGCAATTACTAGAAAATGGAAATCAAAGTCTGCACCAATTGTAATTGAGGTATGTAATATTATAAAAGATAAACAAGAAATGAAGTGGGGTATTTAGCAAAGGGAAGGAGCAAATTAATAGACGTAATGGAAATTGTGGGCGAATACATGCATAATTTATTTATTTATTTTACATTTGTTGACCGGGCTAGTCTAACTGGATATATGTCCATTTTCAGTAGAGGCCCGGGGAGAAAAGCTCCAAGCATCGGCAGTGGCAAAGCATACAATATATACCAATAGTAAAACGAGTTACAGTACATTGTTTAAATTGTAGGTAAGATAAACTTGTACAGAGTTCTTTAGTAGGTTTAAGCTAAGATCAAATACAGAGAACAAACAAACATTTGAGAGATAAAAAATATATGGAGATTCCCAATTTTTTTTTTTTTTTTTTTTTAGTACTAAGAAGGAAACTTTATTACAGGTAGGCAACATAGAACAGTGGAGTAGAGACGTACTGGGAGAGCAAGAAGGGGAAATGAGATATCAGTCAGGGTTAGAGCAGGGACAAAGCCAGTGAGTTTTAAGATATTCTTTAAGATGTTTTTTTAAAAAGCAGTGTGGAAGCAAGGGTAGAAAATTCACCGGGAAGCTAGTTCCAGGTTTTTCCCACTGTGTTGTGAAAAGCGAGTCCCCAGCTTTGTTGTTGGACTTAATAATGGAAACTAGAAGCTTATTAGCTGAGTGTAGTGTTGCAAGATTTGTATTGGGGGTAATCAGATTAGTGAGGATTGGGGTATTATTAGGGTGGTAAAGGATCTTTTGGGTGATAAGAAGTTGTTGACAAAGTAGTTGGTTCTGCAGTTCTAACCATCCCAGTTGTTTGAGGTTGTGACAGTGGTGAGTTCTAAAAGGGGTGCCAGTGGCAAATCAGGCTATGTTACTGTAACTGGTTGAAAGTTTGGTAAGGTTGTTTTTAGAAAGAACGGTATATATTGCAGAAGCATAGAACAGGGTAGAGATCAGGTGGGTGGTGAGTTCTAAAAGGGGTGCCAGTAGCAAATCGGGCTATGTTACTGTAACTGGTTGAAAGTTTGGTAAGGTTGTTTTTAGAAAGAATGGTATATATTGCAGAAGCATAGAACAGGGTAGAGATCAGGTGGGTCTGGGCAATAGTGGTTCTGGCTATAGGGGTAAGGAAGGGTTTGATTCTATAAAGGGTGTCTATTTTTTTGTTGCCAGACTTTATAGTAGTATTAATATGGTCATCATAGCTAAGGTTGTTGTCAATTGTTATTCCCAGGAGACGAGTTGTAGTGTCAGGGGATATGTTAGTTCCATTGTTAGAGGTTACTGTGAAGTGAAGTTGTGATGACTTTTGAGTAGGAGCAAACAGCAATAATTTTGTTTTTTTGGGGTTCAGAAGGAGGCAGTCTTGCATGAACCAATTTTCAACAGTGTTAAATACTGTCTGGGTGAGGGTCTGGAGTGAGGTTATGGACTTGGCTGAACATATTAAAGTAGAGTTATCTGCATATTGTATGCTGGTGGCTTACGGAAGTTTGGCATGTAGATCATTAATAAATATTGAAAAGAGAAGCAGGCCTAAAATAGAGCCTTGTGGTACTCCAATGTTCACAGGGAAGGGTGTAGAAAGATTTGTATCCCAAAGAACTGCTTGCTGTCTGTTTTCTAAATAAGATTTAAACCAGAGTACTGCTTGTGGGTCAAGTGATTGGGCTTTTAGTACATCAATAAGCATGTGATGGTTAACCATATCAAAGGCTTTTGAAAGGTCAATAAACAGTGCAGAGGAAAGAGTTATTGTTACAATTTTTATTTATACAGTCAGAAAAGCATAGCAGGGCATTTGTTGTGCTATGGGAAGGTCTAAAGCCATGCTGGCAGTTGGCAAGTAAATTATTATGGAGAAGGTGGTCAAGTAGTTGTCTGTGGATGCATTTTTCCATTATTTTAGCTATTGGAGAGAGTAAGGCGATTGTCCAAAAGTTGGAAAGCTCAGTAGATGTCCCACCTTTATGTAGAGGGATGATATGGGAGACTTTCCATATAGAAGGGATTGTGCTTTCTAAAATTGTTCTATTTATAAGGATGGAAATAGGATAGGCAATGGCTTTAGCTGCAATTCGCAGGTATTCAGCTGGAAGACAGTCTGCAGAAGGGGTGCATGTTTTGAGTTTTTGAAGGAGGTTGCGAATGAGGGATGTAGATACAGGTTGTATATGAAAGGTCGGAGCTAGACTATTCGTGGTATTTAATGGGGAAGTGGTAATAGGTGGTAATGTATTAGCTAGGGTTTGAATGGCTTCAGTAAAATAGTTATTAAAGGCATCAGGAATTTGGTTAGAGTTATTATGGTTGAATCCTGATGGGGCAGGAGTTTTAGAGTGCCCTGGCTGAAGTAGTTTGTTGAAGCCTGACCGGAACGTTTGTGATTTTTGTTGGTGGGTTTGTTGGACGTGAAGGTAATAGTTTTTTTTTTTTGTCTTGCAGAATGTCTTTTTTGGTGGCATTTCTTAACTGTTTAAAGTAAAGGTGATCTGATGGACTTTTGGCTCTCCATTTGGACCAAATTTTATTTCTTAAGAGGATCTTTTGCTAGTTTGTTTTGTGAGTCACGGGGCAATTTTGGTACTTTTTCGGGAAGAGAGATAGGGGGCATGGTAATCTAGGATTTGTAGGAATCTAGTATTAAAGTAGGTCACTGCTTCATCAAGTTTAAGATGATACATTGGTGACCAGTCACATGCTTTCAGTTCATTTTGGAAGCTCTCTGGATGAAAGCATTTTTAGAATGGGAGGTTTTAAAAATATTAGTATTAGGGCTATGAACTCTTCGTTTAATAATACAGGTTAGAGCATGGTCACTGATATCATTTGGAAGGGTTCCTGGTTTATGTATCAAGATGGCTGTTTAGAAGGATCCAGTCTAGGGTGGTTTCATTGCTGCCTGGTTTATGGATTCTAGTAGGTCTGGTTATTATTTGTGAGAATCCGTAAAGATTTATGTGACTGAAACGATTAGGGGAGCTACAGGTTGCTCAGTCTATATTAAAGTCACCTATGGTTTCCTGAGGTAGGTTGGTAGAGAGGCAACTAAGTAGGTTTTCAAGAGTATTGATATTGTTTCCAGGGGGGAGATAGGAACAAATTAGATAGACAGATAGATTTGGAGTTGTTGAAGTTTAGCAGTAAGGGTTTCTGCATTAGTTTCTGCATTAGTATTTGAGGGTAGGAGCACATTGAAGGGTGAAACTTGGAGTTCTGATTTATACAAAATGGCTACACCTCCACCCTTTTTGGTTTTGCGGTCACATCTCAGGATATTATATCCAGGAGGGGTAATTTCATGGTCCTGAGTTGAAGGCTTTAGCCATGTCTCTGTAATACAGAGAATATTGAATGTGTGCACTTCTACAAGTGCATGTAAGTGGGTAATTTTATTGTTAAAGCTACGGATGTTAAGGTGAGCTATTAGGAGGGAGTTAAATGGTCTTTTTGGGGTAATGGTAGCATGAGATGTTAGGTTGTGTGGGTTACTGGGAACACCTGTATTGGGGCCGGGGTTTGGATGAATATCGCCATCTAATAGGGGGTGTTGTTGAGGATACTGTATTAACTTTAGGATTTTGTAGTAGTTGTATGGGGTTTTCTTGTCATGGAAGTAAGTAACATGGGTAGATCTATGGTACTTTGGAAGTATGTAGATAGAAGTGGAGGTTATATTAATGTGGTTGAAGTGTGTGTGAGAATCTGGTAGAGTTTGCTGGTAGGGGTGGTAGTGCTCAGGAAGAGAAAAGTGTTCAAAGAAGGTTAGTGTGTATGGTAGAGTAAGAGAAGCTAGCATAGTAGTTAAGAGTAGTAGGTTTGTATGAATATACTTGTGTGTTAGGGCCTTTAGGATGTGAAGGTAAGGTGGTAGAGTAAGTTGAGGGAAGGCGTCTAGTATATGTTAAAACAGAGGTGGGAGAAGGAGAGACTGCTGTAACAGGTAGAGTAGGTTGAGGGAAGAAGTGTACAATAAAATAAAAATAAAGGTGGCTGTAAGAGTGAAGGCTGTATAATGTTAGCAATAGAGGATGAAGTAGAGTGGAGAGGTTAGGGCGTGGACTTAAAATGTATAAACTGCTTAAGGAATTGAGATTGGGGGTGGGGCTAAGTGGAAGTAGTCAGTGATAGGGTGATAAGGGGAGGGGTGTGGCTGTAGAAGTATAAGGCTAACAGCACTGGGGGTGGGTAGGAATTTGGGTAGGGTAGAGGAGCGGTGTGAGCCCGCAGGGCGAACGGAGCGGGTAGAGACGCGTAATGGAGCAGCTAGGGGAGAAACAATCAGCAAAGCTGGTTACTGAAGGTAAGTTAGGTAAATCTACAGTGGGAAAGAGCAGAGATAAGTAAGGAGTCTATTAGAAAACAGGAGGGTGTAGCAAATTAAAATAAAGGGTAAAGTGTGAGGTTTAAGAGTAGTTCTAGGCCATTAGAAATACAAAGTAATAAAAGCAGAATAGCAGATGGATAAGCAGGAGAATAAAGGATGGGATAGGGGTGCCGCCTACTGGACAAAGATAGTATTACTGACAATTCAGTAAGGGGGTTAGCTAGTGTCAGATTAGGGAAGGGGGAAAAGTTAGTAAGAGGGGTTACTATGAGGTGGTGGAGGTGTTTTGGTTACAGGGTAGATAGTTGGGGGGTAAAGGCTGCTGGCTGTCCAGACTCGGAGCGTGCTTTAGAACCCCTGAAGCAAAAGTGGACGGTAGTAGGCTTTACAGGCAGGACATAGATAACATACTTTCTTGCTTCCTTGAGAGAGGGTGCAGGGAATAGAGGCTGAGAGATGAAACCAACATTTTTTGGATGGGTCCTTTGTCACCAGGTAGGTAGGTTCTCAGAGGTTATAAGCTGGAACAGCACAATGAAGAGCAGGGTACTTGTGGGAGAGAGAGAGAGAGAGAGAGAGACAACAGTGGTTGTGAGTAGCAAGAAGTTAGCACAAAGTATGGCAGTTATGGCAATATAATAAAAACAGTTAGCATTTGTACATTCACTTATTTTTGCTAGAAGCTACCAGTATCGTATATGTATGCTAGCAATTCTGTGAGATTATTAATTAGCAGGTCATTTTCTGTTGGCTCAATAGGACAACACCACTCTCCATACTAAAAAAGAAAACCAGAACAAATACAGACCAGCAGTGAGACTCACAGGAGGCAACCAACTTGAAACAAATCACACACCGAATTGACCTAGGTTTCGTCTTTATTAGACTTCTTCAGAATACAAATGATAAAAACCACACCCTTTTTATATAAAACACATGATGATGACATCATTGATCAATTAATGCAGAAGACCAGCTTTCAAAATAAAAGCAACAATGACAACATAAGTAAAAATTGCAGAAACCTATAATGGATACAACCTAATAAGCTCCTATAAATAAACAATAATCATAAAACCAATAACTTGTGTGTACATGTACATGTGTGTATATATATTACTAAAGAAAGAAGGGAAAAAGGAATACATAAAAATCAAACCTAACCCAAAATGTTCCTTAATCTCAAAACAGGCTTGATGCTAATGCAGTCATTAATGCCTGGGAAGACTAAAGCATTCAGTTTCAACTGCCATTTCATCTCACAAATGTCTAAATACACTTCAAGTTTGTTACCCTGATTACCAACCAGTATTTGCTGTATAACACTATATTTGAAAAAATGACTAGCATTAGAATCAATATGCCTAAATAAGGCATTTGTCTTTTTCTTCAGTCTAATGTCTGATTGATGCTCCATGATGCGGTCCCTGAAAGCCCTACTAGTCATCCCGATGTAAAAAGCTGGGCACTGCTGACATAAGGCCACATAAACCACACACCTACTATAACAGTCAAAATGGGCGCTGGACCTAATGGCAATCCCAGCCACTTTATATTCAGAACCAGTAGGATTAATCAAATGACAAATACCACATCTACCACATTTAAAAGTGCCCCTGCTCCTGTTGGTAGCAAGTTGGGGCACGTGATCCCTTTTCAATAATTGCTTAAGTGAACGACCTTTCCTAAAAACACATCTAGGTGGAACCCCCAATTTGTCACTAACTAGTTTATCTAGATTCAAAAACTTCCAGTTGCTTGTAACTATCTCAGAAATATAAGGTGCATCAAAAGAATAAGTGGTAATGAAAAAAAGCCGTTCACACTCATTACCCCGTGTGTGCCTACCACCACTCTCAAACTCAGTTGTATTAGTGCCTACACTGTCTCCGTTGTTGACGTTTACAACCAGAGGTTCAGGCCCAGAATCGGATACTATTTGTATTGATAGTGCTGTAAGTCATTCGCTCTCTAGATTTTCTGTGATGACTGTAAGTGTTTTGTTTTTTTTACTTATTTGTGCTAATGGTTCTGTATTAAGTAAATGGTGTTATCTGATGAAGTCTTGGTGGACAAAAACGTGTTACAAATCGTCAGCTTTTATATCTGTGTGTTACTGAGTGTTTCCGTGAATAAAGAGCTGTTTTATCGTGGACTGTGGAGTGTGTTTTCCAGCAACATCCGTTTTGTTCATTGTTGTTGGTCTGGAGTTGTATTTTCCTTTTTCTTTTTGTTTTGGTCTTAAAAAGTAATACTAACCAATCAAATCAAGTGCATCTACAAAATATATCCAATCACATTAAAGGACAACAATGGGATTCTATTATTAAATGCTCAACTTCTCTGTTATTTTTCTCCCTATTTACTGTCCCTGCTATAAATAAACAACACAGCACTTAAAATATTTTAAATTGACTGTTTCTCTCCACTAGAACAGTACCTTACTGTACTGTGGTGGTTTCACTTTCAAAAAACTTTTATCCCGCTCTTGCTGCAGTCTCCAATTCACTGATGTCATCAAGGCCACTGATTACAGGTAGTTTTCTGGCCAGTTGCCTCTCCAAACTGACATCACCATGACTGTCCTAAAAACCCACCCATGCCGTGATGTCACAGCTCCCTGGTCCTTCCCCTACCCATACAGAAAGTAAAGGCTGGAACAAGGCAACAGTACACGAGTCAAGTCTTCTGTTGTGATCTGCCAATCACAGCAGGTAATAGCTCAAATTATCTTTAGAACTTTGATGGCTAGGGGAAGTTAGGTGTGAAGGGTGATGGGAGATAAGCCAAATTAGTACAATTCCGGCTTCACAAAAAAAAAAAATGCTGTTTAGCCATTCTAAAAAAACAGAAGCAGTAAAAAGCACTTTGAAAGCCTGTTCTGTGGCATCTGCACTGTTCGTGTTTTAAGTAGTCATTGAATGGCATGAAAAGTTACTTAAAACTGACTGAAAGACAGCAGTGTATACATGTAAAATCAATCCAGTGACAGGAGCTTTAGGAAAAAAGAAGACTGTGTGATGTAACCTTTTACAGATGAGCACTGCATTGTGGGATACCTAGAGGCAGACTAAACAATTAAATTACTTCAAGATGCCAGACCCCATGTGGCTAGACTCAGCTACATATAAAAAGTATTTAAAAACATGTAAATAGTCCCAGAGTGGTGTTAAAATGTAGGAAACACCAATCAATGATGAAATAAACATGTTTTTTGAGTCTGTGGGTGCAGTTCTCCTTTAACATTTCACCCTATGCCCTCTAAGGGCTGGTTTCAAAAGGTACACACCCATTTAAACATGGATATTTATCCGCTTGTAATTTAAGTAGCCATTCCATCTCTGAGTGCTCCGTTTGATTAGTTAAATCCCCTCCCCTATTATTCTCATAAATACATTGTAGTACTCTGAAAGAAAAAAAAAAACATGCTCATTAATTTCTGCAATATGTTTCACTAAAGCATTCTTCACATCCAAGTTTTTTATATCATATAAATGTCTCATGATTTTATCTTTCAGCATCCTGTTAGTTTTGCCCACATAAAAACACTGCCAAGCATCACAGGTAGCCAGGTAGACTACATTTTTTGTTTTACAATCTGCATACTTTATGGGCCTAAATGTAAAATTATAATTGGGATGCTGAAATATTTGTGTTTACATATAACTGGGGAAACTTGGCAAGAGCAACAGGCATAGGTCCCTACTCTACTCGAAGGATTACTACTATCTAATTTATTAATCCCAGTCATATCTGTAAACTGTACAGATTTTCACAGAATGTCTAGATTTTTGACTCATATTTTTGATCTGTTCCTCATAAAATTTCTGATTTTCTGACATAACTGGGATGATTTGAGGACTGAAGTCACTAAATAATGACATACATTTGTGTTTCAGACTTCATATCCTTCAGGAAAATGCATGCTAAGACAAATTCTGTTATTCTAACAACTTTCTAAGTTTGTAAGAGCAATATTTAAAATCTGTCACTATTTTTGGGCCTTTGTCCCCCCCCCCCCCCACTCCGTCAGGCTTTGTCCAGATTTTTTGAGCTAAGAGGTTGAGAGGTATGGTCCCAGTACATAACTGTCTCTTCAGATTTAAACTATTCTTAGAGAAAACAAGGTGTCCTACTAATGATTATGGTTACCCTCTCATCCACTGTGAGAATTCTCCAGTTTTTGCGAATAATGTCACAAATCAATCTCACATAATTTGTGCATCTGATAGGAAACCTAATCCTGCACTCACCATTGCCATGTTGAGAATTGTTACCACAAATAGTACCTTCCCAAGAAGAAAAGAATGGTTTTCCTGTAGACTTGCTGTTATTCCAAACTTCTCATTCTTATTCCAAACCTCTCACTTCAATTTCTCTACCATCCTTTTATCATAACCCCCCTGTTGAAACTCTCCACTTAAACAGTGAATAGCTTTCAAGATCAGCATCCTTGGTGCATAAACCTTGATGCTCTCACTAACTGATTCTTTATTACATTAAGATAAATATGCCTAGGGTGCATGCTCTTAGTGACAAATTATTCCTCCAACAATCTTTATGATACAAGGAAGTGTTCACTACACCCGAGGCATCTACAGAGAGGCATACATCCAAAAAATCAATAGCATGATAGGATTTATGCATGATGAACTTCCAAAAAATGATTTTATCCTGCTCTTGAAGGGTTTTGAAAAGGTTGGCAGTGTGGGGACCAAACAAGAGATTCTGATCTAAAGGGGAATACATTATTTTTGCTTTGAAATCCTCAGGAATAGGCTTGGCTATGTAACCATGCATACCTGCAGATTACACGGCTTGTATCAGCTGCTCTGGACGAGGTCTCTACAGCATCATAACTACATCTAATGTAGTGTCAGGCCACTCGTTTAGCCTGATTACGCAAGGATAACATTTGTTGTTTAGAATCAGTATCCTGTGACTCCACCACTATCTTATTAAAAGAAGTGAGGAAAGGATATCAAGTATTTGGTCATCTGTGTTTGGTAATTAATAGCCCTGAATGCCAAAGTAGAGGAGGTATAAACCTTTTAACCTCACCTATCCATAGCACTGTTATCCTTGTCTGAAGGGAGGGCACTGGCGTTAGGAATTTAAAAGGCTTAGCATATGAAAGGGAAACTGTAGAGTGGTATGACACACAATTTTTAAACAAAAAACAAAGATTATCAGGGCCTTTATGAAATCTGCCCTGCCTTTTGGGAGCAGGAGGCCGAAAGTCAGCTGTAGCAGAAGTGGACTGAAGGGCAGCCAAAATAAAAGCCTTAAGAACATGAGGTACAGATTCGAAGAACCAAGCCAGTACGAGAAAGGAGATTTTGCCAATAGGTATGACTGTAGTTAGGGGTACAAAGAATAGGTAAGAGGGGTCTGAAATTCACTGGAGAAAACTGGCAAAGGAACCGACATACTGAGAGCAAATATATAGAGAAGGAATGGTAACAGAACAGGAAGAAGCTAATAAGATATGTGGACTGCAGGTGACAGACTAACTTCCCTTTCAAGGATTGCTATCAGAGTATAGGCAAAAAGAAAGGGAAAGGGGAATCCTAAATGAAATATCTGCTCTGGTAGAATTTTTAATTGAAACTAGAACGATTAACTAGAACAGAAGTTGCTGTTAAAAAGGATAATTATTCGGGCATGTAAAATACTGCACTGTAACTATAGAAATCTATCACAGAAGGTTAGAAGATATTGAGAAGAGAGAGTGGGTAAATCAATTCACAAGGAAACAATGGGAGCACGTTTGAATCATGTAGATGGGAAATTATGGATGTGTGATGGGGAAGAAAGACATAAATGGGAACACATGTATTGGGAATGGAATGAGTTGGCAGACTTTAAAAATTCCCTACGTACTCCATCAGAAATATTGGATGAGCAAATTGGCTTAACTAAGGAAATAATTTTTTGAGCTGGGATACAGGATCTAAATTGCCTAGACATAGTAAGGCCTTGTTAAGTTTAATTCTGATGTCTGTCATTAAAGAAATGACTACAAATGGAAATCAAGTCTAAACTAACAGTATTTGAAGTACTCCACATTATAACACAAAAACTGGAATTAGGATATTTAGAAAAAAATTGTCAGAGCTAATTAAATAGAAAAAAATGGGAATTGTGGGAACAATACATGCAGAACAATGTTTTGAAGGAGGAGTGAGCTTTAAGGAACGGAAGAATTGATCGATTTATGTAATGCTGAATTGATAATAAATATACAAAAGAATATGACAGACTAAACAATCTCTCTCTCTCTCTCAACTCCAAGTATTGTATATATTGTAAATATCAAGTAATTCACTGATGCTTATTGCCCAGTGAGTCTAAACTTACTGTTCTGAATGTAAATACCTACTAACTGTTCTACCTATGTCAAAATTGCACTTCAATGTTATACTATCCACCTGTACCTGACTTCATGACCTTATATATGTATTTAGTAACACTTGTGTAACCTTCGTAACCATATTTGTATGTATTTCCATTGCATTATGTAACCTTTGTAACCATATTGCTTATTGGAGCTTTTCTCCATGGGCCTCCACTGAAAATGCGCACACCACTGGCCCAGTGGACTTCCCCGGTAATCAAACTGAAATAAATAAATAAATAAATAAATAAATAAATAAATAAATGTGAAATATCATGTTTGCAACCGGGAATATATTAATATCATTTGTTTTCATTTATATAAATGTATACTTGTCTGTGTCTTGAATGATAATAAAATAAAGGTGTTAAAAAAAAAGAATAGGAGGTACAGGGGAAGGGCTGGGGTGCTCATTTCCAAAAGGTTGCAGTATTTTTCTGTTCCTCTAAGATCTGCATAGACTCCCACTCAAAATGCTTCATCATACTTAAGTTGGACTCTCCAAAACAAGCTTCTTCTACTGGAGAGTCAACTGAAATGTAATCCTCATCATCAGTGGGGACTTGGCCAGGAGAGTGAACTTGAGAGCAGTACAGCACAGAATGGTCATAATTAGATGCCTCCTCATTTTCAGAGGAAGATAAATCCACAACAATTTTTTGAGGAATGTGGGGAGGGGTTGTGAGAAGAAAGGAGGAGGCTTCAAAACCAAAATGGCCTTAAACAAACCTTAAGAAAAATCCATTCCTTCTCCCTAGAAGAGGGAGCGGGAGGATGAAGAGAAGCAACATGTATAGTTTCTGACACTTTTTTTTTGGTTTGGCTTCTGCCTGTACTAAAAATAGTTGCTCTGATCCGTGATGTACTTTCATTAGTTTACCTGGAGTCCCTTCCCTTACTAGGATCTAAGGGATGCCCTCTAATATGATGATTCCCCATTAACGTTTGTCTGCAGAATCCAAGTTGTCAAAGCTTCCGACACCATACCAGACACCAGCAGGGTCTTGGTAGAGGGCATCAGAGGAGGAATCACATGTACTGCAAGTTCTGAAACCTCACTTGTACATCAGAATCAGAAAGGGCTGACTAAGTCTCTGGCCTAGGCCTTTTTAACCTTTTTCTTAAACTGTGGAGGTACATCCTGGTAAGAGGAATCTTCCATCTTTTGAGTGTGCCAAATGTCTGAGATGTTGGTTCTCCAAGAAAATGTTAAGCAAGGACAAAAAGTACTACAAAGTCTTAGATACAAAGGATTGGCAGATGGAACAGTCTTTGTAGTCATTCTCCACTCCAAAGCAAAAAAGACATTGGGCATGCAAGATTTTGGATGGGATTTGTCTAGCATACTTGTACTTATGCATCCTAGCTGTCATCTAATACCAGTAAGAAAAAACACTTAAGAAATTTAAGGGAATGTTCTCCAGTGGGGCACTTATCTGACTACTCGAATCAATGGTACCAATAACCAAATGACAATCAGTCTGATGGAAATGTGACCTGCATTCAGGCTGGTGGCAAGAAAGCCTGAAGAATTACACTTGCACATCCACCTATATACCCCTACACTTGTGAGCTGAGGTCAAATTTTGAACGTACTATACTGGGAAGGTAAAGCTTTGGTATCCTGGCTTGACATCAGTGGTAATAACCCATGTGTTAGGAATGCTGCAACAGTGATATCAGTCACGACATAAACACATATACAAACAAACACACAAATGTAGGATGTATGCTGTTTTGTTGAGGTGCAGGTTTATCAAACCATAACTCTTAATATCATCAGCCACAGAAAGCCCATTGGCTATTCTGAACCAACATGAACATGACTTGTACAAGAGGCAAGTCTGTTAGAGTTCATTCGGTGGGTTTGATGAGGCAAGGTTTGGAAGCTTCTCCGAGTTGCGGTTTAGCAATGTACTTGTCACATGAATGTACATATACAAGTGTGTATGTACACACACATACATACACAAAACCCATGTAAATGTCTTAAGTAATTCATCAATAAATTATGATCCTCTGTCTCCCAAGTACTCACAAAAAAATGCACACGTTCAAATATCTTATTTTACAAGAGCATTACTGTACAGTTTATTACTGAACAAATGTGACAATTACCCTGAACATAAACTTAACTACAGACTAGCGAACACTGCTTAATGACCTTAAAGAAGCCACAGAAACTGTCTTCATAAAAGCTAATCTGAAAAGTAGTCCAATGCATATCTATGCATAGTACTCACCATGAGTGTGTTCAATGAGAGGTCACTGTAGCAAGAAATCATAACATTGGAATTTACATACCAGCAAAGAACTGGAGGCAACCACAGTTCTAGTGAGTCAGCTCTAACCTCCCCATTTACCAGTTAGTGGTTTGGGGCCTGACTGCAAGATTATTCAGAAGGCAATCCACTTGGAAAGTGCCTGCTTGGCAAGCTACATGCCCATCATTACATGGAAAAAAAAAACAGACAAAGAAGTCCATCTTCTTAAAGTTTCATATCCTGTTCATGTACCATATGCCTCTTTGGCCCTCCTCAAAAGGAAACTTGATGATTGGATGGGAGATAGGAAATTCACCCCGGGGATCACGTCAGTCGCCCTGCTAGACAGTGGTCCAGGGAAGTAAATACTGTGAGAAGAAATAGCCAGGGAATTGTTATGGCTAGGCTTGTGTAGGCCCTAGGGCCGATAGCCTAGTACCAACCTATGAACCTATGGGGTCTATATTATAACAGCGAAACCTCACATATGCAAATACGGAAATACCGACACATATTGAGTGAACCGCGAAAAACACCAAACGTCCTGAACCACAAAATTCAAAATGTCGAATCGGCATAGTTGGCCAACCCCCACCGCCCGCTACGTACTACCTACCCAAACAAAATAAATAATCCACATACATACACTTAACAAAACCCTACTTCTAACCCAAAACTAAAGCTTACATATATTACTATGTATGCACTTACCTTAACCCGCACCCTATTCCTAAGGTCCGTAACTATTGCACAACTACATTAAGGAGCTATACCCAAACAAAATAAATAATCCACATACATACACTTAACAAAACCCTACTTCTAACCCTAAACTAAAGCTTACATATATTACTGTGTATGCACTTACCTTAACCTGCACCCTAACCCTAAGGTCAGTAACTATTGCACACTTACCTTAAGGAGCTATACCACAGAAGGGCCAACTATGACGATTCGACATTTCGAATTTCGCGCTTCAGGACATTCGGTGTTTTCGTGGTTCACTCAATATGTGTCGACGTTTCCGTATTCAAGCAACTGCAGTTTCGCTGTTGTAATAGGTAACCGAACCTATGAGAGTGCACATCCAGGATGTAAAGGGCCTTTTCTTCCATTGCTTGTCACATATAAAACTGGGAGCTGTATGAACTGCTTCACAGAAATCTCTGAAACCACTTTTGAAAGAAAATGTGGATTCAACCCAAGGGACACCATCTCCTTGTGCAACATCAGATATGGTTGCTTATACATAAGGGCTAGAATCGCCCAGATGTACCACACTGAAGCAATAGCCACAAGGGAAAGGGTCTTCCATGATATTAATCATTAAATGTTGCTGAGCAGTAGGTTCAAGCAGTGAATAAGCAAGCCTGTCATCAATGAAGTTCAGATCCCATGGAGGGGTTGTATTCTTCAAAGGAGGATGCCGATGCAGTATTGCTTTAAGGAACTATGAAAACACAAGACAAACTTGGAAATAACAAAAAAGTATGAACACGACCTGGATACACTCCAAAGAATTATTTATTCACAAGTAAAGTAAGCGCTTTCATACAGGACAGTACCTGTACTACTTCTTCTAAATGCTATTCCAGGTCTAGCCCTTCACAAGGAGATGATGTACAGAAATAGCTAAGAAGTTTATCTTGATCGTGGAGTAACTGAGACACAGGTCAAACAGATACCTGAGGAATGGTAAGACTGAATAGACTATAACTGGCTAGGATGCTACAGGATACAGATCCACCCAAATTAAAAACAGTTCCCACAAAAAGACACAGCTCTGCTGAATGTAAAGCTTCCTAGAAGCCTCAGTTCAACTATAAGACCTCCACCAGTAAAATCCAGTACAATAAGGGGGAGGAGGTGTCTACTTCAGAAGCCAGTCCCTGAGGTGGAATCAGTTTTTATGTCAACCATTGTAAACATCTTCAAGATTTTCTGAACCATTTGGACTGTTAGAGCCTGAACTCAGTCTTCACAGCCACCAAGTGGTGATGACAATGAATTTTTGCCCATTCTCCCTAAAACTCTGTGATAAACAGTAAAAATGGTGGGAATAGTAAAGGAAACTAAAATCATGTAGTCTTCATGATCGATTTCCCTCAACTTCAAAGCATGACTAGTCGTCACAGGTGGCACATTATTCAGCAGTAATAGGGCTTTCCCAAGCTTGAACGCCTGCCTTTACTCCTATAATGCACTGCATTTTCCTCTCCTCTCCGGACTTCTATGGCTAGAAATATCCTATTTGAAAAATCTATATCTGTCATATCCTTAATGAAGTGGATGGACTTGGAGCATGAAGAACTAACAGAGTAGTAAGTACATAACATTCATAGCTTACATGGTTCAGTTAGTAAACACTGAAAGAAGACAAAGCCCCAGATAAGAGTCTTGAGTGGATTCATGACAGAATACTTAGAGATTAGTGGCTTCAAAGAAACACCTGGACATTGAGATCAGATTCAGCTTTTAGGATCTTGGAAAAGTATACAGCAAAACCCATGTCACAGCAGCACAAATATCATCCACAGATGAAATACTAAAGCAAGCTACAGAAATAGGCATGGCTCTTACTGACTGAGCCCTTGATTTGCTTGGTATGGTCTCACTGCTAAAACCAACAGAAGGAGATGCAGAATGACTATAGATGTCTGTTGGCCTAGTCTGCTTAGGCCAAAGAAAACAAATTATCATCGTTTCTGAGATCCTTCATTCTATGAATGCAGAAATGCAACTGCCTATGTGCATCCTAGTCTGCTTAGGCCAAAGAAAACAAATGATCATCGTTTCTGAGATCCTTCATTCTATGAATGCAGAAATGCAACTGCCTATGTGCATCCAATCAATGAAGTGTGCATTCATCTTTGTAAATTCAGGGAAGGACACCAGTGGTTTAAAAGGCTATTTTAGGCTCGAGTCAGTAGCTACTCTGGGCAAAAAGGGTGGAAGGTTTCTGACAGACACACTATCTTTATGGAAGATTAAGTATGGAGGGCTATAAGAGAGGGTTAAAAAAACATTCAGAAACTCTCCTCAGTAATGCTATCACCATTAAAAGCAGCGTCTTACAAAATAAAAATATGTCAGTTCTACTCTAGCAGTCATTTCAAAAGGGTGCAGTATTAGTCACATAAACAGAAAATTAAGCTCCCAATGGAGGGAAACGGTCTTTGAATGGTGGTCTCAGTAGAAAAACACCTTTCATAAAGGTCTTGGAGACCTTCATGAATGCTAACAATGATGAGTTAAACCCCTGGTGGAAGCCAAAAATAGCTGTGAGATGCACTTTTAAAATGCAAAAGCTACATACCTCAACAAAGATGTTGGTCAGGAACTGAAGGGTAAGTGGAATGGTGGATGTAGAGGGATCTATCTCTGAAGAGTAGCCCAGAGACAGTATTTTGTCCAGTATCCATTTTAAACTTTCCTAGGAGAGAAATTCTGGGATGCAGGGCCAGGGCTTGGACACCTTAGATTATGCAGAGTCTCTGGCTATCAATGGAACCCATGTGGTTAGCTTGAAAGAGTGAAGTTTCAATTAAGACTTCAGTCAAGAGACTGGGTAAGGTGCTAAAAGAACAGGTTTCTAGCAGGTAAGGCCATAAACAGGAGAAACTATACTTGTGGCCAAAATGGGGCTATGAGAATGACTTTAGCCTTACACATTTTGGCTTTCAGGAAAAGGTGAAAATAATACAGTAATCCAGGAGGCCACTCATGGAATAAAGTATCCCATGGGCTCTGACCCTGTAGAGGGATTACAGAGAATAATCTGCTGCCATTAGAGTTGGTTGAGGAAGCAAACAGGTTGCATCAAGGCTCTCCCCAGTGGGAGAAGATCATTTGAGCTGTCCGAAACATTAGGGACCACTTGGGTGGCATCAACAGACATCTACTTATTCACTCAACTATAATCATGGCTTGGCTGAGAAATCATACTGCTATCAGAAAGTGATATGAGCTGACTGCCCATTTCCATAACCTCATGACACCAGACACAAAGGAAGGGCCTGATCCCCCCCTTGTTTGTTGATGTACTACAATAATGAAGAAAAATTAAACACTATACCGCACTGTTGTTTTGCTAGCTTGTAACCTCCCCAAGTGGGGAAGTCGGAATGGCATATAATAAGTAAAAAATAGTAAATACCAAAATCAAAAGCCTAGTAAAATTTTAGCAGTTCTTTCTAATTGGATTTGAAGTAATGGGGCTTCACATATCAGTTCAAAATATCCTTTATTGTAGAAGCAATAGTCAAAGGGCAGATGAGCGCCGTTAATGTTTTGCACAAAAACAAGTTATTGTATTTATAACATAAAATAATCTATAGTCATTTGCAATTGAATTGAATCAATGTGCTTGAATAACCCAGAAATAGAGAAAAGACATGGAGATACACTGTGATAGGTTAGAATTCAAAATGTCTCCTTGTCATAGGTTGTAATTCTGTTTTTTACATTTAGCAATGGGTTTTTTGTGACTTCCAAATTATGCAGAGAATACATATCAGCCAGCAGTGTCATTGGTGGAAATTCAAAAACCCAGCATTGGATAGGGAGCCATAAAAGGATAAATGGGAGCCTGAGTTCTGTTTTCGGCAAGAAGTAAGACTAAGTCAGCAGGCACTTGTCAATGGTTGAAATTTGAAATTGCTAATGGCATTTTATGGCTCAGTGTCTTTTCCCTATCTCTGAGTTACTCAAGCATGTTGATTCAATTCAATTACAAATTACTGTAGATTATTATACATTATAAACACAAGAACTTGTTTTTGTGCAAAACATTCACAGTGCTCATCTGCCCTTTGATTATTGCTACTACGATAAAGGATATTTTGAACTGATACGTGAAGCCCTGTTTCTTTATTTCCAATTTGAAAGAAGTGCTAAATTGTTACTAGGCTTCTGACTTGGGTATTTATTAGCGTTGCTTTGTTATTTTTTGCTTATTACGTGATGTACTACAGTACTGAGGTATTGTCTGAGTGGATGCAAGCTGCGGCCTGGGGAAGGTGGTTCTGTATAGACTGCAACAAGAGGATGAAGGCCCTCATATCCAGTACATCTATGTGCAAAGATAGACCTTGTTACATCCATGTCTTTTGGACAGTCCACCTTAACATTGCATCTTCATTCCGGGGCTGACATACATGGGTGACTATGACAACAGGAAGGGAATGGGTGAAATGAGAGCCTTCTGCTAAGTTGCCACAAATGTCGATACCTGCAACATGATAGAGAAAGACTGATACACTGAGTCATAATAACATCTGGGGGCAGTAAACTCATAAGGTGCACTACAAAACTCTAATGTGGAATCTGGCAAAGGAAGTGTAGTCACAGACATTAAGGCCCAGAACCTTTAGGCCTAGAGCTGCTTATGAAGTGTGACAAAAGATAAAGTGTCTGGAAGGGGAGGATGGGAGTATTTGTCCAATCCCAGCTAGCCCATTTGGGGGGGGGGTGGAGTAAGGCTCTGGCTCGCTACAAGGGAGTTGCCTAGTGGGAGACTAGGCATTCCACCCCATGAAGCTTGAGCTTAGTGAGACCATGCTGCCATGTTCAAGTTGCACAGTTAAGTGTAGAGGCTTGAAAGCGCTGCCAAAGAGGAGGGGGAGCTTGACTGAGGGAGAAGACATGTCACCCTACAGGGAAAGTAAGCTGGTCCCCTCCATACCACCCAACTCTCACCATGGAGTAGATGAGATAATGGAATTCCTGGGCAGGAACAAATGAGTCACAGCTCCTGCTATCACAGAACAAATGGGCTGCTTAGGTGCAGGTAGACAAGCCATCAAGCTTGGTCGGGGGGGTAAAAAAAACATACAACTACAAATAATCATAATTCTCAGCCATCAAATCAACAACAGTGATAAGTACCAGCCTGCATGCATACAAACTTGAATACGCTGTTGTTCTTCTTATACTCCTCTCTAAATAGCAGCATTTTAAAGACAACTTTTAAAAATATATACCGCTTCACAAATCTTTCAGAGTCAAAAGCAGCACATCTCCCTGAATGCTTTCTACAGTTAGCTGGCTTTCAATTACAACAAGAGCCATCTTGCCTCTAAATTCATTTACTTTCAAACTACTGTATCAAAACTACTGCTCAACCACCACCCTCCCACCTCATTAGTCTTAATGAACATGTCTTAATCACTACACTCAAACAATCAGAGAGGCTTAAAATTATAAAGACCCATCTTTGGAACTGAAACAGGAAATAATAATAATAATAATAATAATAATAATAATAATAATAATAATAATAATAATAACAACAACAAGAGTGTCTTTCGGCTTTTCCCAGTTAGGGGTCGCCACAGCAGAGCTCCGGTCCGCTAATGATTGGCAGTGAATTTTACGGTGCCAAGTTGCCAGCCCGACGCCCAACCTTCAAAGAAGGCACACCCATTCATGCACGCACCTACTTGCATGTCTTTAAATGTCACTCGACCTCTGGAAGGACATGCAGACTCCACACAGAAGGCACTCCAGCTAAGAATCGAACAGGAGAACCTCGTGCTGTGAGGTGACAACTCTAACTGCTGCATCACCGCGGCCTATCAATAATAATAACAACAAAAATAATAATAATAGTAATACCAATACCCACTTGTTGACCAGGTAGGCCTGCTGGGCACACAGCACCTTTTCAGGGATGACCCAGGAACAATGTCTGATTAAGTGACCTTCTCAAGGTCACACACTAGGCAAATGAGAGATGAGGGAATCAACCCCGTATGACAGAACACATTCTGTAAAACTGGCCCCATCAATTAGAACTTCCACTATGACTCCGACAGACTCAAAACTATCCTTCACTGATCTGAATGACTGTTAAAGCAATATTTACAAGATTTATATAGCTGCACTTGCTATAGAGACAACAGCTAGACCACCACTAAGCTAAATAAGCCTTCCACTAAATCATCACAGACTAAAACACCACATTCATTAGATTAACAAATATCACTTCAGACTGTTTGTAAATGATTACTTCCGAATCTATGCAAAAGTATTAATTTTGTATTACCACTCTTAATTTCATACAGACGTATTACCTTTATTTCAGAATTGCACACTCACATAAACTACATTCTTATATGTATGTAAAACTGTGCCCGTCTACACTACTGCTGAGATACTTAAACAGCTTTTTCTCTATTTGCATCTCTAGGATCTTTGTACAATAACAAGACATCACTGTTCTCCACTATGATACACTAGAAAGTATGGTTGTACAAGTGAAACTTACAATAACAGCAGATGTTCTAACAGTTCACTATTACAGTAGCCTATGCTACTAAGGGTCCTACCCCACTACAACTAGCCAGCTTCCAAAAGCTAAGGGCACCTTCTGCATGCTCCAACTGTTAGGAGCTTGAGGAGAGATCCATAAAGGAAGACAGTTAAGAGACCGAAAAGCTTCAGAGCAGTTTTTGTCCGGGCGGGAGGAAACGGCCTTGAAGAATAATGCTAGGAAACAACCTAAATAACTATATAAAAATGGTGGACAAATCTACACCATGGTAACACAAAAATACAAGCAAGAAAAATGGACTAGATGCAAGGAAGGTGTAGTGACTTCATATCCACATTTTAGCTCATGATATATTTTTCACTATTACCACTCAAAAATGGTAACAGATTTTAGAAATCAATAATTATATTCAAATTCTGAAGATATCCAGAATCCATGCAAAGCAGTGATATGCACTCTTGTCTGGTAAATGCACTAGGCTGGCAAAAACAATTTACTTGTTAAGATTCATATGACTACACGCACAGAATTCTGCAGCAAGCTCTTCCAGTGCAACTACAGATTTTCTGTATTACCTTTAGGAAAAAAAAAAAAGAAAAACAGGTAAACACCAACTGTCTGTGCATGAAATAAGGTCAGACAAGTCATCACCTTGCAGTTACATTTGTAACTTGTCTGTAGGGAATCCAGGCATCACGAGATGCCTCCATGCACTCATGACAAGTCTATTAGCCCTTTAGTCCTTTCAGAAATTCAAGTCAGACTTTGATAAGATCACATCACACAGCCCAGACAAAATTGTGACCTTATCAAGGATGTGATTTTATACAGATAAACGGACTTGTGGAAATGGGGTTACTGAAGAAGTGATCCTGACAGTATTCAGTGTGCCATCTGTCTCCTTCTGGAATATATTGTTCATGCATAACCTGAAGGGAGCTGTTGTACACACAAGCAAAATAGGATCATGGAAGGATAAACTGCAAAACACATTTGTCAAAGACAAAAGTGTGTGATTATGTCTTACATTTAATAGTAGGGATAAATTTAACAGTGTTATCGTAGACAGTTAAGTATACAGTTAGCAAGCAATACAAAAGCGTAGACTCTGAGAATATTTTTTAATGAACATTTAACATTTTTAAATCCAGGTGTTCAGAGCTCTGAAAAAATTCTGACTACACTTAACACTATTCAACACTCTGCTCCACTACTAAAGTGCACATTCTGAATGACGTATACAAAAACTCCCCACATATTTTGAATAATGTCCAGAAATCTTTATTCTGAAGCGAGATACTTAGGAAAAGCAGATCTCATACTACTACAAATTTTTCAGAAATGCAAGACTATTAATTGATACTGGCTGGATAAAGGAGAAAGACCAAAATAAAGAAATTGTTCTAATTTGTTACAATGCATTCAGTGGGAGGCAATGGCATATATAAATACATGGAGGATGTCCTGTTTCCTGTAACATCTCTCAAGTAGTCACAGTTCAGTATGCAGAAGTGGCGGTGGTAATTTCATATGCAGTAACCTGCAGTCTCAGACCTAAAAGGCCACTTGCCAACTGAGGCTTAGTGAGCTGCACGGATGCCTATCTGACAACATCCGTAAACTACCCTGATATTTAAATGACTATTTTATGACAAGAACAGACAAAAGTCTAATGTCCCTCAGATATGGCAAATTCCTAGTAGCAATCAGGCAGGGATACAGCTGCACATCCTATAATTGGTAAACAACAGATGAATAACCAAGTCACCAAATCTACACATGCTCCCACAAGCTGACATACAGACACTGTGACTTACCATGTTCCAACAGGAGACTGACTGAATGTTAAGCAGCAGTTTGACAAGCTGGCAATCAATGAACTAGCAGTACATACCTATTGGCAAGAACCTTAACTTCACAACTTCAGTCATGCACACTTTAAATGAGTTTGGGTTTTACTAGGCCTCTGCAAAAGGGAAACCTCATTCAAATAGCACAGCAAGTAAAAATGACCTCAGAAAACCACATGGAGGTCATACACCCTTAAAGTTCACCCTGTTAACTTGTCAGTGTGGAGGTCTTTCAAAATAAATATTTAACAGCTGAATACTGCCAACACCAGCAACAGGTCCCATGGTGAAGGCTAACTACACTTCAGAAGAAATCCAGTCAGAGCCTTTAAACAAAAAGTGAAGTACATTTCTCACTAGCAACAATATATTCATGCATAATTAGCAGAAAAGTTTAACAGACATTCCTTAACAGCTGTGGATGAAAGGGTCCACCTAAATATGAGTAAAAACATAAGATAAATTCTGAATGCAATCCACCTGACTTTGAATCACTTGGAAAGCTATGTTCACTTAAAAAACACATTACTGTTTCACATCTTCTGAGTGGTCAACAATACAGACCTTTCCCCTTACAACTCCTTTTTCTGAGATGGTACTACTTTACAGCAAGCCTCCTTACAGAAACCCAATGCCAAAACTTCAACATGAACCAGGCTCTCAGGTAGAAGGTTTGTGGGTCTTGCAAATTAACCTTTTCATCAGCCAGACACACAACAGATACTGAGTAACAGAAGAGGGCGTGAAGGTGTGCTAAAGAGCTTGAATAGCTCACAATATATTCACTGTTGCAGCCAATAAAAAGCCACCAAGATAAGCTGGAACTGGACCAAGACTTTTCAGTTTATCTCCCAGTGGTCAGTAAAAACAGGAATAAAGTACTCCAACGATCCAGATCATACAAAGAAACTACTGTAATACTACCTGTTGACAGAACTAAGAAAGAGGATAGCGTTATCCTGTTAGTTTCAGAATAGGTTACTCCAAAAAAGTGTTTCCTCATTGGCATAGCAAGTGTAAGAATACTTATATCAGGTTATTTTTCATGAAAGAAATTTGCAGTGGGTTCAACACCTGAGCATATCATAACTCTTCTAAAATACTATCCCCATGCTTGCAGGGGCATGCTTCATTTGTCCCTCAATCAGTCAGCATCCTTGAGATGGGAGTCAACATCCTGACACTATTTCTTCAAACACATTCCACCTACAAGAACACAAAAAAAAACTATAATAAACGACGACAAACAAGTTGGCTTGTTTACGGTGTAGTGAAACAATATCAGTTATATTTTCAGTGAATTTCATTAATACAAGCAACAGTCAGAAATGAGGTTTGGCAGAAACATAAAAAAATTGTAGTTTTCAAGAATTCCATAAAACTGTTAACATTTTAAATTGTTCACATATAGCAGCTGTTGAATATCACAAATCTAGCAGCCTATCCTTAGATTCTTGAACATTTTTTAAAAAAACAGGTTAAAAGTGTAAGTCAAACAAATGCAAATATTTTATGAAAAGTAGAAGCTATCAAAGCAAAGTCTTGCAACCCTTACGCTTGTTGATACCCACCCTTAGACTGCAACTGTACCTCCTTCTCCTTCTGAGAAACTCTAAGGCAGTTAAGCCTGGGGTGAATTTACGAATACCCACCCAATCATTCATGTCTCGTTCAAAGTAAGAAAGTGCATCACACTGTTTGAGGTGCAGGGGGGGGGGGTTATTCCAGAGGTGTTGGAAGGTGCGGAATAATAAAATGTCTCATCACTATGTTTTATTGTTGCCTCACAGTAAGACACTGTCCGGTTCGATTCTCAGCTAGAGCGTCTTCTGCATGGAGACATGCGTGAATGGGTGTACCTTCGTTGAAGGTTGTGCGTCAGGGCTGGTAACTCGGCATGTAAAAATCAACTACCAATCATTAGAGGACCGGAGTTCCGCTGTGGCAACCCCTAACCGGGAAAAGCCAAAAGACATAAACAAACTGTGTTTTATTAATTTGCTGATGAAGATTTAGATTACTGGTTTTGGTATCTGTGGTACTGTTTGACTTGTGTAGATACTGGAGATCCAGGACCACTGCGTCCCTAATGGCACAGAAGGCAAAGCACAGATCTCCTCTGAGGAGTCTACATGATACTGAATAAAGTGACGTTGCTTCTAGTCTTTTCTGGTAGCTTAGGGTTTTTAAGCCAGTGATCGTCTTAGTTAGACCCCTCAGGGGTCTTTTTAATTGTTTAATATCTTTAGTGAGGTACATCCCAAAGCGGACACTATTTCAAGAAATGACCTAATCAATGCTGCATATAAAGGGACAATGACCTCTTTCAAGCTGGATAATATTCTGCTGAAAATTAGCTGCAAGAAATAGAACAGTTTCCTGATCAATGTCATTACATGATAACAGGAAAGGGAATTATCAACCCACGTTCCAAGGTCCCTAACAATATTCTCACTTTGAAGTGGGGTATTATATGTGATGTATGCTGGTGGGGGGGGGGTGTCCACCAAATAAATATAACAATGTTGCATTTTTAGCATTTAATTTAAGTCCATTTTTGTACTTCAGGTATTTATGAATGCATGTTTGCGATGGAGATCTTGGACATTAGAAAAAAGATTTGACAATGACGTCCAGCTTGCAGACATTTGCAAATTTAGTTAGCCAGAGATCTTGGTTCTTGTTCTAAAGATTGGAAAAAATAAATACAGAATAAAAGAGGTCCCGGCACTAACTCGTGCCATATCATTGGTTACATTCATACTAAGTACACCTGCCACCTGTACCATGTAGGTTCTTTTAGCCGACTGACTACCATCTTACCACATAGCGATCTACTTGTAATGCAGCATGTTTACTAACTATGCTAGCATAAGGGATTGGACCGAAAACCTTGCCCAGATCAAGGGCACACTGTGTCAACAGCTTACGCTCCCCTTTCAAAAAGGTTTACAAGATTCATCAGACAGGATCCATCTTTTAGAAGGATAAACTGTCGTGGGCCTAGCCTGATGAGAATCTTGATATCAAAGTTCATCAGGTCACTCATAGTAGGTTCCATGGCCTTACAAATGAGACACTACAGGCTAAGCTGCTTATAATATCCAGGGTCAGTGGTGGGGCCACCCTTATGGAGTGGTATCACCACTGCTGTGTGCCATCCCAAAGAGAAAACCCTGTTGCCAGGCTCAGGTTAAACAGCTTAATTCTGCCAGGGCATGTTTAGTACTATTCCTAGCCTGGTACATTATTAAGTCCCATGGAGGAAGTGTTTTTGGCCTTTGGCATCACTTTCAGTACATGTTCTTTGGTGATGATGGATTTGAGAGATTCCAGGTAAGGAGGGGTGTGGATAATCATCTCCACAGTAAAATTTGTAGTGTATTTGTTTGTTAGGTGGTAGCATTTTGTGAGTTTGGTGCAGTACTGGATGTTCTTTCTTAGTTTCCTGACATAGCTAAATAATGATTTGTAGTTGTTCTTGGCTTCAGAAGCTAACCTAAGTTCACTCACTGCTTTAGTGGACTCTGTAGTATTTTTCAAAATTTTTTAGTCAAATTTATATTGTTCTTGACTTGAGTGTCTTCTGAACTGCTCTATACAGTACTTTAACTTTTACTGTAGATTTTGTGTCAGTGGACCTCAAGGGTAGTTTGCTTTCAAACCTCTCATTACATTTTTATTGGAGTGGTAATGTGAGTTCTATACATTTATCTAAGTGGGTACAGAGCTACTTGCTGAGGCAATGTCCTGGGTGATATTGTTTGAAAGTGTATTTCAAGGCATCATTACATAATTTGATGAGACCTGTATGTTTAAAAGCCTTAAATTCCAATATATTGGCTTCAGTGTGTTTAGAGATTTTATGGTATGACTTTAATAATGAAGCTGATATCAGGAGACTCGTGCATGATGGTGCTATATTCATAAATACAGCACTAGGTCAAGAATATTATATTCTCTAGTGCAACTAGCAGCAACTAAACTAAAAACTTCTCCAAAGCAGGTTATAACCTCTTATGGGATTGTATAAACCGCTTCACTGCACCTCACCCCTCAGATAGAACTGGCAACTATGCTGAGTTCTACACCAATGCTTTATACAAACACCTGTATAACTGCATTGACTTGGCTGTACCAGAGAGAACCAAACAAGCTCAAGAAAGAGCAAACCTGCCTGGTGAACAACTGCCATTAACAGACTTTACAATAATAATAAGAAATTGCTGTATAAGAGTAAGAGGAAGCAAACCCTAAACTGGAAACACTCTCTCCTCAACTTAAACAAGCAAATAAGACTTCTTGTGAAGTCCTCCAAAGCAAACTATGAATCCCAATTAGCCTCCTCAACTAAGGACAACCATTAAGGCATTCTTTTGTTACATCTGTAACCTAAAAGGAAAGGCTAAGATTTGTGCCAAACTGGTAGTTAATGATACCACATATACTGAGCCTGTGGACATAGCTAACCTGTTGGCCGACAAGTTCTGTGAAAACTTTACTCCCCTGTCCCCGACGCATGTACCCCATGACATCTCTACCACCTGTAAACACCCTCTCTAAGGCCAAAACACAGCATCTATGGCACCTGATAACATCCCAGGCTGCATCCTACATGGGCTCCAACAAGAATAAGCAAAACCATTGGGTATACGTTTCAATCATATTCTAAGCACTGGCTTCATCCGAGTTGAATGGAAAATGGCCACCATTATTCCCTTGTACAAATGCAGAGCTTCCACTGACCCTGGGAACTACAGACCTACTAGCATGACAAGCCTTATCTGCAAGGCCATGCAGTGAATCATCATGGACCTTATCAACAAAGATATAGGTAATCTCCAAACACTTGACTCTACTCTGTTTGGATTTGTCAAAGGGAGATCATGCCTGTTAAATCTGGAGGACTTCTTCGAGACAGTTACCAAGGTCCTGGACAAGGGGAAATCTGTACATGCAGCCTACCTAAACGTAGCCAAGGCTTTTGACACTATCTCCCATTCAGACATCACTGACCAACTCACCCAGTTAGGTATCAACCCTTATATCGTTAGTCGGTTCGCTAACTGGATCACTGATAGAACACATAGTCAAAACAGGGGAATTCACCTCCAACAGCAGACCTGTAACCAGTGGTGTTCCACAGGGATCAGTCCTGGAACCTCTACTGCTTGGAATCTATTTCTCTGAAGTACAAGCAAAAACTAAAGGTCTGCGGCTGACAAAGTTTGCTGATGACTGCAAACTGGGAGTGGTCATAGAATCTCCAAATGATGTAAACATCCTACAAAAGGATTTTACACAAATAAATGAATGGTGCCAAAGTCATGGCCTTAAACTCAATGCAAAAAAATGTATCATCATCCCTTTCAGTAAGAGCAATCTCCTGCTAACTACCATATCAACAGCAATCCCTAAGTATGCACTCAGTGGTGACAGACAGGTTGACAGCGGCCTTACCTTTGATCACCATGTCTCCACAGTGGTAAGAAGGGCCTTCTATAGTACTCTTCTCCATCAGACCAATAACTAAGTACACCACCCTTTTTGGTATTTACCTTTCCAAGCACCTGCAGCAACTGGAGAAATCACAAAGGTTCCTCACAAGGAAAATTTAATGTCTTCAGCATCTGTCCTATGGGGATCGTTTGAAATCACTGTCACTTTATTCTGTTTCATACAGGCTACTCAGAGGCGATCTCTGCCTTGCATATAAGGCAATTTCTGACCTTGCTTTATTGGAAATGCTGCACATCCGCAAGTCAAATGGTACAAGGGTTACTCACTCTAAAGACCTTAACCTGGTATGTGACATTAACAGAATCTGGTGGAGGGACTGATTTGTCTCCCAGAGGTTACCACATCTTTGGGACAGACTCCTACTTCATGTCAAACAGACCACCTCATTGGCCCTCTTCAAATGCAATCTGGACGAATGGCTGGGTAACCGTAAATTCACACTGGGGGTTCCACCTGAGTCCTTCTTGGACAGGGGCATTAGGTGCTGATCACGGAAATAAGGTTAGAACTTGACTAGGCTTGTAAGAGCCCTTGGGCTATTAGCTTAGTAACTTCCTATGATCCCATGATCCTAATATAAAGTTAGTAACAATCTGATCCATGGGGCATACCCTACACTAAAGGTATAGGTACGTCAATTTATTGAAGAGTAGTTAAATTTGCCCATAATGATGACATGCTTGTTTATGAAGTGCTAATCAAGTATATTTAGGAACCTTACATGAAGCTTAGGAGACATAGAGGCCAAGTGCTATGAGGTGCAAACAACATGTTCTCACAAGGATAACTGCTGTGCTATAAGCCCATTAATAGGGCTACAAAATTTCTAGTCACTATAATGGTACTCATGGCTCTGTTTATATTGCTTTAGTACAGCAAGCAGATTTTCAACAGACTTCTGGAGTATTCTACTCTGTATAAAAAAAAAGGGGGTGTTCTGCAGAAGCTGTGGTAAGGATACACAGGCCCATAGTAGCTTGGGATGCAAAATGGGTTTAATGGAATGTTGGGGATTGGTTTAATGGTTAAAGTGTTTATCTTTTGATTCTCATCTTTCGAGGTTGAGGGTTAACATAATGTTTAAGGTGTTTACTCTGCAGGTACAAGGTACATAGTTTGAGTCTCACCTCTGAAGGGAAAATGGCTAGGTTTAAAATTGACTGCAAAGGCAGCTAGCCTAGTAATTGCCTATGAATGTATGTACCTAATGCATATATTTACCTTACCTGGGAGGGGCATGCATAACAGCAACCAGCCAACAGTGGGACTGACATCACAAGGAGTTTGGACAAAGAGGGAAAATGTGAGCAGATCAAGCACAGGTTCATCCATTACTAGCCCACCAAATGGACTGCTGATTGACCAGGATTGCTGGAGGAACTACATTGGGTAGCAAGACAGACAGAGAGGGATGCTATGGTAGGCACACCCTCAGCTACAAGAGTTCAGTCGACTTATACAGAGAAGGGAGTGGGGGGGGAGAAGTTATGTCCTTACCATAACGTTCCATGTTTGTAGTCCATCTCACTCTCCATTCTTTACATATGGGATCAGAGCCAATCCTCGGCTCTGACTCGGCCTATTTACAAGCTGGAAGACTTCTGGTTGTCTCGTGGCTAGGTAGATATCCCATGGTGCACCAGTACAATCCCCAGATCTTGTTTGCTGCTGACTAGAAGAAATAATAACAACATACAGAAAGAAGCCAATACTAAAAGGTCTCCATAAAGAATGAAATTAATATTTTTCTGTCTTCAGGTAATTCCAGGATGGGGGCAGGAGGGCGGGGTCGTAAGAATGAAGGGTAAGATGGACTTCAAACATGGAACGTTATGGTAAGTACATAACTTCTTTATGTTCTGTAGTCCTATCTCACCTTCATTCTTTACATATGGGACAGCGTCCCTAGCGCCTTATTCTTGGGTGGCTCAAGGAAAAATATTCCTGAGTACCGTGGAACCAAAAGATGCTCTGCTCCTGGAGGTTAAATCCAATTTGTAATGAGTAATAAAAGTGTGACGGGTAGCCCACGTAGCAGCTGCACAAATATTATCAAGTGGGACCCTGGCTTGAAAGGCTGCAGAGGTAGACTGAGGTCTGGTAGAAAGAGCCTTGATTTTAAAGGGTAAAGGTTTACCCTCAGAATTATAAACATAAGCTATACAGCTAGAAATCCAGTTAGAGAGAGTCACTTTGGAAACTGGTAAGCCCGACCTAGATTCGGAAAAGGAAATGAATAAGTGATCCGATTTTCTGATGTCTTTAGTCTGGTGCAAATAAAAACATAATTGTCTATGGACATCCAACTGGTGAAACCTATGCTCAGCAGCGGAAGTGATTTGGAAAGAAAACCGGAAGTTCTATGGACTGATTCAAAGTGGCATGGGAGCAGACCTTGGGGACAAAGGAGGGATTAGTACGAAGGGACACCCTGTCTTTGTGAAAAATCCGATAAGGCAGTTTAACAGACAAAGCTTGCAATTCTGACACCCGTCTGGCAGACGTGATGGCCACCAAAAACAAAGTCTTCCACGACAAAAATTTCAAAGAGGATGAATGAGAAGGCTCAAAGGGCGGAGATGTTAATTTAGATAACACACAATTTAAATCCCATGAGGCCACAGGTTCTTGAACAGGAGGTCTGAATAAAGTGGCACCTTTAAGGAAGGTTTGCACAGTTTATGAAACATCAAGTTAGAATCTGGGAAACCTAGATGAAAATTTGAAATCGCTGCCAATTGAACACAGATAGTGGCAGCTGCAGCTCCTTGGTAAAAATGTTTAGAAAAGAATTACAAAACCACTGGAATGGAGGCAGTGTAGGAGTCAACATCCATTTTCTCCGCCCAAAGAGAGAATCTTTTCCATTTACTGGAATATAGTCTCCTAGTGGAAGGTTTATGAGAAGATGTAAGGATATGAGTCACGGAAGGCGAGAAGTCGTGAAGCCTGACTAGGGATGGAACTGGAGCAGCCATGCTGTCAACTTGAGGGTGTATAAGGAGGGGTGAAGTGAACCTGACGTGAGTCAACAGGTCTGGAACTGGGTCCAGAATCCAAGGATCATCCCCAGGAGAAGAGGCCCGAGGAAGGGAAACCAAACCTAACGAGGCCAGTAAGGAGCAATGAGGATCAATTTGCTTCCCAGCTGTTTCAATTTCTCAATCACCTTGGCAATGAGAGGAAAGGGAGGAAAAACATACAGGAAACCCAGGGGCAAATTGTGAACAAGTGCGTCTCTGGGTGACTCCCCCGGAGGGGGGAATGAGGGAAAAATAGCTGCTGCATTTGGCATTGATTGGGCTGGCAAAGTGATCGCAGCAAGGCTGTCCCACCTGCGGAAAATCTGTTCCACTGTTTCCTGTTGCTGAGACCACTCGTGAGGCATCAGGATTTCCCAGCTGAGCTTGTTGGCTATCACGTTGGTCATCCCTTGAATGAGCATTGCCACCTGAAAAGCTGGGAAGATATCGCCCATTTCCAAACTCGCACAGCCTCTCGACAGAGTGGGTAAGATCTGGTTCTGCCCTGTTTGTTGATATACCATACTACCGACATGCTGTCTGACTGTATTGCAATAGTCCCCAGAGGAAGAAGGTTGTGAAGTGCTTGCAACGCCAGGAGCACCGCCCTAGAACGTTGATATGCAGGTGAGCCTCGTAATCTTGCCATGTGCCTTGGAAGTCCTGCCCAGATAATGCCCCCCCCAATCTGTGAGGCATCAGTGGTCACAGTGGCAATGGGTTGGTGAGGAACAAATGAAGCGCCCGTGGTCAGTTGATTGGGTAATGTCCACTAAAGGAGGTCCTTCTTGCAAGATTCTGTCAGCAGATTGTGATGGGATAATGGAAGGTGCTGAAAGGACCATTGGGACAACAAGAAGCCACTGAAGAATTCTCATGTGTAACCTGGCTAGTGGCACTAATAGTATGGTGGAAGCCATGGTCCCAAGGAGCTGTAGAACAATCTTGGCTTTGACCCTTTGTAAGGGGAGAAGACGCTGAATTTGAAGAACCAGGTTCTGTGCCCTTTCGGCAGGAAGACGAGCCACCATGTTTACTGTGTCTATCTCTGCGCCTATAAAAATCACAGCTTGAGAGGGCAATAAGGCAGATTTTTCCCAATTTATAGAGATTTCCAGCTGGGCACAAAGCTGAATAGTAGTGTCTCGGCTCTGAAGGAGTAGATGCCTGGTGGGGGGCGGTCAGGATCCAGTCATCCAAATACGTGAACACCTGGAATCCTCGATGTCTCAGGTGAGCTGTCACTATTGCCATACATTTGGTGAACACCCTGGGGGCTGTGGTGAGACCAAAGGGCAGAGCATGGAACTGGTAGTGACTGGCTCCCAGCCAGAAGCGTAGATGACTCCTTGACGCCCTGTCCATTTTTATGTGGTAGTAGGTGTCTTTGAGATCTATTGAGCACATCCAATTGTCTTTCCCTAACAACGCGAGTATATACTTCAGTGTTACCATCTGGAAGTTGTCCTTCTTTACTTATTCGTTCAATGTGCTGAGGTCAGGAATGGGCCTCCAGTCCCCTGTAAGTTTTGGCACTAAAAAGAATCTGGAGTAAGTTCCGGATCCTACTTGTCCATTTTCATGTGGTAGTAGGCATCTTGGAGATCTATTGAGCACATCCAATTGTCTTTCCCTAACAATGGGAGTATAGACTGCAGTGTTACCATCTGGAACTTGTCCTTCTTTACTGATTCATTCAATCTGCTGAGGTCCAGAATGGGCCTCCAGTCCCCTGTACGTTTTGGCACTAAAAAGAATCTGGAGTAAGTTCTGGATCCTATTTGGTCTGCTGGGATGGTTTGGATGACTCTTTTTGACAGCAACTTGTTGACCTCCACAGTTGCCTGATCCTTGTGACTGGGTGGAACATCTGGGATCTTTTTGGGAAGAAAGGGTGGAAGAGAAAAGGGCATGACATAACCTCTGGTAATAATTCTTTGTACCCACTTGTCTTGAGTGATACTTAGCCAAGCTTCTGGATACAAAGAAAGGAGACCCCCGACCGGCCCCAGAGAACACAGTCAGGCCCCACATCAGGAGCGCTGGTAAGGCCAGCCCCGAAATTAATCACGACCCCCCCCGGTTTTGCAGACCGCCCCTGCCTCTAGGGCGACGTCTACCATTTCGTCCTCCTCCTCCTCTGAAGGAGGAGTTACCCTGTGCCTCCTGGAAAAACCTCTGGGACTTCTTGAACCACATCTTACCACCCCTCTGACCCTTAGGGTATGGTCTAGAAGGAACAGTAAAACGTACTCCCACGGTAGAGAGTGTTTTTCCCTCTTGCTTGCACCGGGTGAGAGTGTCCTTTACCTTGGATCCAAACAATGAAGAACCGTCGAAGGGGGTGTTGGTAAAGGTAGACAAACAGTTCTGCAAAGTTACACAAACACATCCATGAATGACACCTCAGGGAAATTCCTGAACCCGCTGCTCTACTTGCTCCATCGGCTGCATATGAAATAAGCCGCTGGGAAGAGTTAACGATAGAGTTCAAGGTGGACAGCTGGGCAGAAACCTTGTCAGGGACTCCCTCAGTGCATGTACCTTGTAAAGAGTATCCTAACTCTTTAAGAAGATCTCTCTCTGAAGCCTCGTAAAGTGAGTAAGGTAATTCAGCAATCTAAGGGTAAATGCCACTGAAGAAGAGATGCTCTTCTCGTATCTGTCCATCGTTCGAGACTCCTTATTCGGCAGATGAACAGAAGAAGTCTCAGCTGGCTCCTTCTTAGTGGCCGCCATCGCAACCACCATGGCATCTACAGGCACACCTTTAGATACAAAGTCTTTTCCTGGAGGGCGAGAAAGGAACTTGTTCGGTCTCCTGGGGACTGGCTCTATGGCATCAGGAGTATCCCACACCTTTCGACTAACTAAATCCATCAGTTCGTCAAAGGGTGGAGACACCCAAGAGGCAGAAGGTTGAGACCCGAAAGCCTTCAGGTACACTGACTCCTCATCAGAAGGGGTGACAGTGTGCCAGCTGCACCTCTGTTTAAGGATCTCCAGAACATCTACAAAGGAGGCATCATCAGAGGACGACTTGGGGGAACTCTTCCAACTCCTCAAGGTCAGTGTCAGATGTCAAAGACTCATCCTGAGGGTCGAAATACTTCCTCTTACAAGTCCTCTTCTGTGGGGGCTCCTCAGAAGGACATTCCGGGGAGGTATCGGAAGAGTGGGGGCCACCAGCCAGTGGCTCCTGAAGCTGGAAGTCTCTGATGCCGCTAGAGGGAGTAGGAGCGGAGACAGAAGTAAGTGCTATAGGGGGAAGAGTGCCGGTACCTCTGGTAGGAGATGACGATCGGGACAGCACACTCCTCATCTCGAATGCTGACCTCTCCAGCTTCGAGTGCCTCCCTGGCTCTAAGGAGACAGAGGATGCCATCGGTGTCAGAACCATTGGCTCCGAGATAGATGTAGGGTCCAAACTCACCCTAGCCGATGCGCCGAGAAGAAGACTTGGAACCGAAGAAGTTCGGTTCCAAGCATCCCTGTTGGGGCCGACTGGACAGCTTCGGCCACTGGACACTACAGACGGCACAGAAAGTGTCAGAGCAGAACTTGGTTCCGAAACAGCCACAAGGGGAGCAGGAGGTTCCACCGGTGGTACCAAGCACTCTGGCTCTGAAAGACCAGCATGGCTAGGAGGAATGAACAGAGAAGGTTGAACGGGCTTGAGTGGCTCCAGAGCTGACTGGGTCGGTACCAACAACAATTTAGGCAAAGCATACGACTTCAAAAGTCTCAGCACTACCCCCTCCACATCTTCTTCCGATAAACGTCTGGAATACCTGGATGAAACAGTAGGAGATTGAGATCTCAGAGGTACAGGAGACTTCAATAACAAGGAGGCCGGTAGAGGGTCCATAGACCGGCTCCGAGAAGCAGTCTCAATAGTCTCAGCGGTCGGCTCTGAAATACTAGGAACCGACCCTGCAACAACAATACCGCTCTCAGTTGGCTCTGAGGTCTGTGGAGCCGATGAGACAGTTTTTGAAACTTTAAGAGGTGGCTCCGAGACACCAGCTGGTGCTGAGGAGGGCCTCTTAGAAGATTTTGACTTTCCCTTGGTAGATTTAGAGGATGATGAGGAACTAGACAAATCTTCCTCAAATAAAGGCTTAAGAAGACCTTTTAGGATGAGCTTGTTCTTCCTTTCCTGCAACACCCTAGGACTAAATGCATAGCAAAAATAAACAGGTCTCCTATAAATGGATGGCCCCTAAACAGTAAACGCAGTTACCGTGACCATCCATGATAGACATTTTTTAAGAGCACTTAATACATTTCTTAAATCCGGATGGCTTATGATCCTTACTCTTTAGACATTCTACGGTATAGGACACACTCGCACAGAGAAAGGAAAGGAAGAGGACTAGGTCCTTTAATTTAAACGGGCCTATCCCTGTAGAAAGTAAAAGACACCACTAGGACTAGGTCCTCCAAGTTAAACAGGCCTAGCCTGGGCAAGGAAGAGATAGGGTCTTCTAACTGAAACAGACCCAAAAGTTAGAGAAAGTAAGAAAATATCATGCTATATGAAAATTGATATAATATTACAATGTACTATAAATACATAGAGTAATACAAACAGTAATACATATGTGGAATAATACACATATGCCATCACTAAATCAAAATAAATACAATATCATATAGCACTGAAATGTGTTGACGTAATAAGTGCGAGACTTTAATACTCGCTCATGAAGTAAATGTCAGAGTGGCAGATTCAAACAGAGGATAAGGAGGAGAGGATGGGAGGGGAGACTGAGAAAAAGTATCTGTTTGAGGTAATAAGTGAAGTAGATATAGGAGGCAGGAGAAATAATGAGTAAAAGATAAAGAATAAGGGAAACGAGAGTAAGAGAAATAAAAACAAAAGGAGAAATAAGAAGTATATAGGTATTAGAGGAGAAGGAGCAAACATTTTAGCCAGGAGAGCAGCGAGTGTAAAGCCAGGAGTCAAACAGGAATTCTTTTAGTTGCAGCTTAAATAAATGCATATTATGTATTGCCCTGAGAGGGGGGGGTTATATTATGTGATCGAAAGATGTGTTCATAGCCCATGTCTTCATCGACACACAAACAGCGATCACACTAATCTCTGAACGGCCACTTCAGCTAATTTTTTTCCCAGAGGAAAAAAACACTTGGCCATCGTCGGGGATTTGCCCTTTTCCCCACTGTACTGTGATTTCGGATTTGGTATATTTAGTTGGGGGGGTGGGGGTGAGAACCCCCGCACTTTGTAGGGCTTGAAAGTTTGTTTTTTCTTTGGCCAAGCGATTTTTCCCCTGGGAAAAAATTCACTGAAGTGGCTGTTCAGAGATTAGTGTGTTCACTGTTTATGTGTCGACGAAGACGTGTTCAATAAACACGTCTTTCGATCACATAATATAGACCCCCTGAATGGTGCAGGGATCACATTCCAGACTTTCACTACACAGTGTGAGTACAGAAGCAATTTTTGTAAGGCTTATAAATGTCAAGTTGATTTTTGTGAGAAGATCAAAGGAAATAATTTGGGAGGTAGTAGTGGAAAATTGTACTTATAGCTGGGCATGAAGTGGGAAAATATAATTTTGTGTGTGAGGAGAAGTTGGGTGCAATTTAGTTGGGTCAAATAATTCTAGCCAATTTAAAGTTTTTAGTGCAGAGCAATGATTTGCTCTGTGACTTGTATGAGCAGCAAATGTAGCTACCTTGTTGTAAAATTGCTCTAGTTTAGATTTTAGGGTGGACTGGAAGTTAGTCAAGATGGGAGAACCATATAATAGAAAGGGGGAATAGGTATGCAGTGGCACGAGTGACACTGGTGGATGCAATAAGGATTCTTCTTGCTCTATAGTCTTTTATTGTCAATTTTTTATATTGCTCTGTATGTGGAGATAATATTTGAGGTTATCATCTACTGTAACCCCAGGGAGTTTTGTACTGGGCACTATATTAATTGGGATACTGTTTCGAAAGGTGATCTTAAAGTCATTTTTCTCGTGGGTAAGTGATTTGGGAAAAATAAAAGAAGTTTGGTTTTCTTTGGATTAAGAATGAGTTGCTGATTACAAAGCCAGAGTTAAAGACATACTGTATATTATTTTATAAATTTTCTAGATTGTCTGACAGGAAGATAAGGATGGAATCATCTGCATACTGTACAAGAGATGCTTGTTGCATACAAGTAGGAAGATTGTTTATAAAGATATTAACTAGAAGAGCACCAAGGTTAACGTCTTGTGGCACACCTATAATGATGGATATATAAGGTGAAAGGGCAGAATTCATTTGAGTGCCTGGTAGAGTTCAGACAAATAATTATTAAACCACTGAGGAGTATGTTGTGAGACACCTACTGTGGGCAGTTGTAGTAGGAGCTTCTAATGAGACACAGTGTCGAAAGTCTAGGAATAAGGAAGATAGGAGTTTATCTCTATCCCTGGCTTTATTTATGTTATCTGTAAAAGGATGGTAGCTGTCATGTTACGGGCAGGTCTAAAATCATGTTGTGTACTGGTTAGTAATTATTTATTAAGAGATACTGAAGTAGTTGTTTATAGACACATTTTTTTCCAATACTTCTTTTTTTGGGGGGGGGGGGTGAGATGGCAATGGGTCTGAAATTAGATATGCTGGAAGAAGTGCCACCTTTGTGGAGAGGGGTGATATGGCATTTTTTCCAGATGCCAGGAATATATGATTCCTGCTGTGACCTGTTTATAAGGATGGAGACAAGATTATAAATTATATTATATATAGGATTACAAGGATAAAATGCCATTAGCAGCAATTTTGAGGTACTCTGCAGGAAGGCTATTTGCAGAGGGTGAGCAGGGTTTAAGTTTGGGTAATAATTTTTTTTATGAAGGAGGTGGCAACTCTTTTTAGTTTGAGGGTGGGGGTAATGTTGGATGGGGTAGACATGAGTCAGGAAAGGATTCACTCATGAGGGCAGCTATACAGTCTATGAAGTACGAGTTAAACTTGGTGGCTGTTTCTAACGGGAAACTTGTGGGACTAGGGTTAAGGACATTTTTTAGATCCTGGGTGCAAAATTTGTTTAAGGGATGACAATTTTTGGGAGGATTATATCTACGTTTATAGAAGAATTTTTTGGGAGGATTATATCTACATTTATTTTGTTAATCAGACTATCATTGTTTCTTATCAAGGTTAACTTGCTTTTTGGTAAAGTTATGAAATTATTTAAAACACTGCAGGTTTTGTGGAGTTTTAAGTTTCTCCCACTCTTTCCATGCCTTGTCTCGATTTTGCATAAGACTTCTGTTCTAATTAAGAAGTCAAGAGGCAAAGTTAGATGTTGCTCTCTTCCTACGTAGTGGTGAAAGGTTGTTTAGGATGCTTAAAAAGTTGAACTGAACCTTTCTACTGCTTCATTTAGTGGCAAGGCTTTTAGAACAGTTTAGTTAATAGATTTCAAAGCAGCTAAAAATGATTCAGAGTTATTAAGAATATTTTTGTATGACTGTTTTGCATGGTGAGCAATGCATCTGATAGCATATGTAGACAGTGATCAGTAAGGTACTCAGGAAGGGATCCTGATGCAGTGTAGTTGCAAGGATCATACACCAGAACCCAGACAAGAATGGGACTAATGTCCAGGGATTTGCTATAGTGAGTAGGAGAAGTAATAAGCTGTTTGAAGACATGAAGGTTGATGCTAGAAGAAAGATAGTTAGAAGTGAAAGTAATAAAACATTCATAAACCTTTTATTAAGAAACTGCTCAAACAATTCTATGCAACTATCAGTGAAATCACCATAAGGATAAAGCAGGAGTGCATCCATAGAGTTCAACAGATAGCACCCCATGCATACACAGTGGTATGTTCATAAAAAAATCTCTGGACACATCCCATGCTATCCCTATGATGACATCATGGAGGGTAAAGTTCAAATGAACTTTCTGTGAAATCAGTATACGAAACATATGTTTTTGAATATTTATTAAAAAATATGGAGTATATAAAAGTAATCTTTGTGGAGGAAAATGTAGTATGTCATTGAATGCATCTCATGTCAAGGTGCATAACGCAAATCTGAAAATACAAAGAACCATTTAAATACTCCATATCTATAAGTTAATTAAAAAATCAGACAGATACATGGACAGCTTGAGATAAACATGACACTAGAAAGCACTCCTACCCAACATGGGTTTAGACCAGCCCATAGTACAACTGCCATCCTCTCCTTCACCAACTTAACCAAATTAATCCAGAACCGGAATCTAGGCACACTAACATCAGCCATATTTTCAGACCTATCAAAAGCTTCTGACATGGTCAACCATCCCAAACTTCTTGACTCCCTCACTGACCTTGGACTAGCCACTGACTCACTAGCCTGGTTTCAAAATTACCTAACAGGTAGACAGCAAGCAGTTAGGTGGGATAATAAACTATCCACACTGCTCCCTATTACAACTGGAGTCCCACAAGGATCAATATTAGGCCCTCTATTTTCCATATTCATTAATGATCTCAACAAGATCACCCAAGATGCAACTGTCATACAATATGCTGACGACTCAACACTAGTCTGCTCAGCCACCAACCCCCTCACATTCCTTTCCACTACCCAACAAGTCTTCAAAACCAATGAAGCTTGGTTTCTCAGTAAAAACCTGTTACTGAACCCCAAAAAGACCAAATTACTAATTTTCAAACCAAATAAACCCAACTTAGACACTGATTCTTTCAGTATTATGTCTAATGATGGTACTATTATCTCTTCAGACTCCCACACAAAACTACTGGGTGTTACAACTGACAACAAACTGAAGTTTGACTTGCACATAAATCACACCATCAAAAACATACAGAGCAAACTAGGCAGTCTGTACAAAAATAAAACATACCTAAACCAACAGAGTAAAATTACTATGGCTCAAACTCTGCTGCTATCCACACTTCTATATGCTGCCCCCGTCTTCACCAACCTATCCAAAACAGAAATTACAAATCTAGACACATTACAATCAAACTGCCAGATTTGCCACAAATGCTCCCTGCCGTTCACATCCTTGCCACTCACTATACCAACTAAAGTGGCTTGAACTTCAAAATCTCATTACCTTCCACCAACTATTTTTCGCTAAAAAACACTTACTATATCCAGACAAAATAGCAGCACTATCTAATTGACTTAAAATACAGGAAAACCCAAGACAACTACGTTCTAGTGACAGGACCTTAATCAAGATCACCAGAACCAACAACTCAGCAGGAGACTCCCTCTTTCCTAACTACATAGGCAAACTCTGGAACTCACTGCCCTGATATCACCTCAGCAAATTCTATCATTAAGTTTAAACAACTACTAAAGGAACACCTGTTTATCAATAGACAATGCCCATGCCTTGCCCCAGGTTGGCCTTCTACACCTGCTTTTCCCTCAGGACTCTCTCTATCAATCTCTGCATATTAATTTACTGTATGTACTAGTTTTCTTATTACCAAACCTCATCTACTAGGAGTTCTACTTCACTCCTGAAAGCTCTCTACTACTCACTGTACTCCCCATGTCTTTCATACACCATCATACTCAAACACAATATTGTAAATTTACACATATCTATGGGTGAATTATACATACTCTCATTTATTCAAGTAGAAATTACTGGACATACAACTAATGTGTCCTGCTACTACAATTTGCAGCTAAAATATTTTTTTTTCTCTATGTACTTCTAATATGTTATGTTTTGCACTTGGGCACTGTATTTGTTAAATTACTCTGTATGTGTTTGCTTGCCTTTGTATATTTACAAACTCGGGAGCTTTTCTCCCTGAGCCTCTGCTGAAAATGGACATGTATCCAGTCAGATTCTCCCGGTCAACAAATGTAAAATAAATAAAAATTAAAAAATATTTTTTTAACTGTGAATGAATTATCTTGTTATATGTGACTAGCCTCTTGATAGGCTTAATGTAAGGTTATGTTCATCGGATCAAAGGAAATACAAGGCAATTGAGTCACAAGACCACTTACCCCTTTGCTCATGTCCAACCCTCACATTGTACCCGACCTTCCTTCTCAATAAGGACAAAGCAAGTTAGTCACAGAGTAAATTTATGGGAAAGCATCCAATCATCTAGGTTTAATACAAATGATGTTTTAATAACTGATGTAATGCAATGCTGTGCATACCACCACAAAGAATATATTTCCTATGCACAAGTGAAATAAAATTCTATACACAAAATAAAAGAAAAAAACTGTGAATTTGTCTAAACCATCAGACTTCTTCAAACTGTTTTATTTTCTTTTAGATACAAGTTCTGAAGTCAGATGTTTTAGACTAAAAATCTTCTGCAGAAATCTGATATTTCAGATGAAAGCATCTACGTGTTTTTTTTTATTTTTTTTTAATAAAGTTTTATTTCACTTATACCATCAGCAGACATCACTGTATTCTTATTTGAGCTTTCTTAAAACAAAGCTTCTTCTACAGGATCTTAAAGTGGTCAATGGTAAGCCTGCATTTTTATTTTCCTTCATACACGTGTGAGCGAGCAATCATAAGCCGCCAGCAGTAGTGTAGAAAAAGTCCTGACCATGCCCAGGCATCCCGAGTGTCATTAGCAGCTTGGGCTCCTGATGACACTTTCATGGGAGGACATGAATGAGCATGCTAGGACACAGCAGCCTCATACTACATAGGTTCCCTTTGAAGAGAGTTTAGCATGCAAATAGAGGCCTACTGACAGGGGCTAGGGTAACCAATCCAATGGATGACAGCCTTCATACAGGGTGTACAGAACTGTGTACCTCTGTGGGAAAAGCACAGTGAGCTTCCATAGCAGAGTAGATCACCCCATCCTCAACCCATGGTGTTAGACGATAACATATGCCTTTATTTCTGAGATTCTTGCAAGGGTACAAAGCATCCTCTTTGTCTACTTGAATGGTGTCTCTCCAAGACAGTTCTCACCCTGATACCAGGTAAAATGTTTGGGATAAAAGTAATGAATGAGAGTTTTTTTATAGGGGGGGGTTGATGGTTGGTAGGCATGCGGACAAAAACGATAAATGAAAAAATATATATAGTTATGTATGTGTGTGTGCACACATGCGTATACATGGGTGTACTTCATACCTCTCAACTTCATAGAGCAAGAAATCTGAACAAAGCCATAAATAAAAGTGGGACAAAGGCCCAAAAATTGGAGCAATTTTTAAATATTGCTCTTACCAACTTCGAAAATTGACAAAATAACAGGTTTTGCATTATTATGAATTTTCTGAAGGGTATGACGTCTGAAACTCAAATGTCTGTCATTATTTTCTAACTTTAATCTTTAATAATTTGACATGAATTTGCTAGGAAACCACATTGTTATGAAAAATGGACCAAAAATATGAAGCAAAAATCTGGAACTTCTGTGAAAATCTGTACCGTTGAGAGGTATGGTCTACTTCTAAATTTTAAAGTTTAAAAACTTTGAATTTCTTATGGTCGAGTCCATAAGATCGAAGTTTTGAAACTTTGAAATGTAAATATAAAAAAAATCTTTTTACACTTTTTAAAGGGGGGCAACCCACCTGCTTCCCCTACACCCCCTGCAATTAAATATATCAACTCCAAGATCGCACTACAGTGAGGAAATGGTAAATACACTATTTCATATTGTATGGAGATCTCCATTTAAATGGTTTGAAGTTTCAAAACTTCGATTTTATGGTCTCGACCATAAGCAATTCAGTTTTGAAACTTCAAAATTTAGAAGTAAACCGGTAAATATGTGTGCGTGTAAGTGAACGTGAGTGTGTATGATCTAATAAAAAGGGGAATGTAGTACATGCAGAGTATAACTTTATATATGTTACTGAACCTCTGAGTGAGCTGAGTGGCATGTGCTATGTATTCCATTTAGAAGGCAGACTGAATGAATACTTCAAGAAGGCTACAAGCTCATACAAACTGTCTGTGTAGCATGCTCAGTATTCATAAAAAAGCACATACTTCACAACAGATATCACAGAGAAATCCATCCTAAGTTGCTTAGTCACAATATAATTCCAATCAATGAAAGCTTTAAAGAGCAACGGCCTTTTCTGGAGTGGAAGTAGAGTGTTACCACATCAGTAGCAACAACCGCATCGATAGTAACACAAAGTACGCACTCAGTGGTGAGAGACCTGGGCACACAGGTTGACAGTAACCTTACCTTTGACCACCATGTTACAGTGGTAAAAAGGGCATTCTACACTGCTCATCTCATAAGTAAGGGCATTGCCTCCAGAAAAAAAGAAGTTATTACCTCCCTGTACTGTTCCCTCATCAGGCCAATAATTGAGTATAACACCTCTTTTGGTATGTACCTTTTTAAGCACCTGCAGCAATTGGAGAAACCACATAGGTTCCTCACAAGGAAAATTAAAGGTCTTCACCATCTGTCCTATGGAGATCGTCTGAAATCACTGTCACTTTATTCTGTTTCATACAGACTACTCAAAGGTGATCTCTGCCTTACATATAAAGCAATCTCTGACTCTGCGTTAGTGGAAATGCTTCATATCCGAAAGTCAAATGGTACATGGGTTGCTCGCTCACCCAGGCCCATACATAGACCTATCAAGGATATCAGAACTCGTCAGAGATTTGGGATGCATGGCTAGGCTTAAAAAGGCTCCTGTAGTCATTAGCCTAGTGAACACCTAAAAACCTATGAATCACCTTAGGTGGAAAGGAAGGACTGGTCCTTAAAGATGCCCTTTCCTTGTGAAAAATCAAGTAAGGAGGTTTAGATGACAAGGCCTATAACTCCAATACTATTCTGGCAGAATTAATACATAACGAGAAGATAGTTTTCCAGGTTAAAAATTTTCACATTTTGATGATGGTTCAAGTTCAAAAAGGGGTTGGGTTTAGGTCTGCAAAAAGTACAGTTGTGTACACGCACCATAAATGTACATGTTCGAGTGTATTCACTGTAGCAGTTATCACACTTGGGTTATCCTGCCAGGGGTAGCCCTCAGTCGGACCGAATACCAGAGGCTTAGTATTTCTGCATCAGTTGCTGTCACTCCAGGACTGACATCAGGACATCAGTGGTATAAAATCAGGCAGCCGACGCTGTTACATCAGTTTTTCTTGACCCAGCTTTCAGGAGCCCCCAAATAGGAAGCTAGGTTATTGTGGAAGAACACCACCAGTAGAAAGTAAATACCAAAAATTCCCCTGTAAGGAGAGAGGAAGAGATACAGAGAGATGGAGGGGGAAACCAGGACTGCAACAGTGAATACACTTGAACATCTACATTTATGGTAAGTGTACACACCTGTACTATGTTCGTCGTGTTTCACTGTTGCAGTCATCACACTTGGGTTGATTCTCAAAGCTGAAAAAAAAGGGTGGAGGCAGTCAAGAAGCCTGGGGACTGGCTAGGATGCCCTGCAAGACTGCGGTGGCAAAGCCTTCCCTGGGTTTGGAGAAGACAGGCAGGTGGTAATGCTTGGTGAAGGTATGAACAGAAGTCCAAGTTACAGCATCCAGGCTGTCCCTGGTGGGGACCCCTCTGAGAAAAGCTTCAGAGGTGGAGGTTGCCCTGGTGAAATGTGTCTTGATCCTCCTTTGGGGATGGTTTCCCGTGCTGTTTGTAGCATAAATGGATGCAGTGTGCTATCCATTTGGAGATTGTTTGGATATGAGCTTGTCCTCTGCCCCTACTGCAAAGCTGAATAGCAATTGGTCAGTTTTTCTAAAGGATTTGGTCCTATCCAGATAGAATCTGAGCTGCCTGTGCACATCTAGTGTGTGCAGAATCCTTCCCCCCTTGTTTTGTGGCTTAGGGGAAAAAGGTGGCCAAATTACTGGATTGGTTGAGAGCCACACTCGACACCACTTTAGGCATGAAGGAGGCATTAGTCCTGAGGGAGACCCTGTCAGCGTGGAAAATGATTAAGGGTTCTACAGCCATCTGTGCTTGTAGCTCTGAAACTCTTCTAGCTGAAGTGATGGCTAGAAGCAAAGCTGTTTTCCAAGAGATGAATTTTAACTCTGCTGAAGCTGCAGGTTCAAATGGTGGTAGGGTGAGCTTTTCCAACACAAAGATAAGGTCCCAAGCTGGGGTTGGAGCTCTTCTGGGTGGCCTTAAGTTGTTAGCCCCTCTCAGGAACTGTTTGATGACAGGGTGTGAGAAGAGAGGTGGCTCTGTGCTGAAATAAGCAGAGATGGCAGAGGCATGAATTTTAATAGAAGAGAAGGCTAGACCCCTGTGTAGTAGGTCTGCTAGGTAATCCAGGATGAGAGATAGACAGGGCTGTGCTGTTTCGGCTCCCTTAGCCTGGATTCAGGTGCAAAACCTTTTCCACTTGTAGGCATAGGATTTTCTAGTGCTGGGGCGTCTGGCCTCAAGTATCACATCTAGAACTTGTTTGTTTAGGCTGGCAGTTTGAGGAGAGGTCAGGGAATAAGCCAGGCTGCCAGGCTGAGGGTCTGCAATTTGGGATGCATGAATTCTCCATTCTTCTGGGTCAGGAGTATAGGGATCTGAGGTAGGTGCCATGGTGGCAGGGGTGATACACTGCACAGCAATTGGTAACAGTGCTGGCATGGCCAGTCTGGGGCAATCAGGATTGCCCTCGGTTTTTCCTCCCTTATTTTGAGCAGTACCCTTGAAATGAGTGGTAGAGGGGGAAATGCATAGACTGAGAGGTTTACCCACTGGAAGGATAGGGCATCCACTTTCCAGGCCTTCCTGTGAGGCTCCCTGGTGCAGAATTTGCTGATCTGATGATTGGAGTGGCAGGCAAAGAAATCCACCTTCGGGGTACCCCATTTCTGGGTTACAAGAGTGACGGTTCTGTGGTCTAGCTGCCACTCGTGTGGGTCTAGCAGGTTTCTGCTTAAGTTGTCTGCCAGAGAGTTTAGGGATCCTAGCAGGAATTGTGCTAGTAGGTGTAGTTGCATGTCTGAGGCGGTGTGCCAAAGGGTCATGGCGAGCCTACAGAGAGGATAAGAGTGAGTTCCTCCCTGCTTGTTGATATACCACATCACTGTGGTGTTGTCTGTTTTGATCAGTAGAGGCCCCAGGGAGAGTAGGGGTCTGAATGCTGTCAGGGCATGCTGAACAGCTAGCATCTCTTTTTGGCTGCTGTGCAGATGTATTTGATTTGGGCTCCAATGGCCCTGAATGCACCTGCCATCCAGGTGTGCACACCAGGCATAGTCTGGTGCGTCTGTGGTGATGGTCTGGGCAGCATGGGGTTGTGAGAAGGGAAGTCCCTTGTTGTGGTTGCATGCTGCTGCCCACCAAAGAAAATCTTTCCTTAGACAAGGTATCATTGGTATGATAGTTTCCAGGTCTGAGAGTGTTGACACCAGAGGCTTTTTAGGTACCACTGTAGTTTCCTCATATGCAGTCTGGCATATGGAATGAGTAGAATGCAGGAGACCATGAACCCTAGAGCTTGCAGGATTTTCCTTGTGGATAACTGGGTTCTGGTGGCTAGTTGAGAGAAGTAGCCTGTCAGGTAGGCTTGTTTTTCTGGAGTAAGGAATGCCATCTGGGATGCTGTGTCCAGTCTTGCTCCCACAAATGCAATTTTCTGTGTGGGTACTAGTTTTGATTTATTTTCATTGATAGTGTACCCCAGGGAGGTCAGTAGGTCCTTTACAAAAGTCAGGTGCTGCAACAGCTTTTCCTGACTGTCGGCATGAATTAGGCAGTTGTCTAAGTAGGGGTAAATTTGAATATTTCTTTGCCTGCAAAAAGCAATGGCAGGAGCCAAGCATTTTGTGAAAATTCTGGCAGTAGTGGATAAGCCAAAGGGAAGCACAGAGAACTGAAAGTGCATAGATCCTGCCATAAATGCAGATATTTCCTGCAAGATTCGCTGATTGGGATGTGTAGGTAGGCCTCTTTTAGGTCTAGGGTGGCTAACCAAGCATCCTTGGAAAGCATAGGAAGAAGGTGCTGGAGGTTGAGCATTTTGAATTTTGGTATCACCAGAAAGGTGTTTAGAATGGATAGATCGAGGATGGGGTGCTATTTGCCCTCTTTTCTGGGTATCAGGAAGAGTCTGCAATAAAAACCTTGGCCTATCTGGTCTGCAGGAACATGTTGTATTGCCCTCATGGGGAGCAGGGAAAGGACTTGCTTTTTGGCCTCTGTCCACTGGTTTGGAGGAAGATCTGGGAACCCTCTTGGGGTTGGTAGAGTGTGGAAATAAAATCTGTATCCCTGAGACACTATTTTGAGGACCCATCGGTCGTTGGTGATAGAGGCCCCCGTTGCTTGCATGGAAGGAGAGTTTTCCTCCTAGGGACACAAGCAGGTGGGCAGAGGTAAGGGGTGGAGATGCAAAGTCATTGTGAGTTCTTACCATAAGGTAGTGGCTTAGCACTCCCTGTTTTTAAAGAGGAAGAACTCCATTACTTAGATCTCTGCATTCCCTGGGGCTGCTGTCTGGGGGGGTCTGCTTCCCCTGTGTCTGGGCTGAGCTGGCCTGGAGGGGGCCAGAAAGGATCAGTGCTTTGAGGGGCAATGCCTACTGAACCTCGGAGGTTGGACCTGTAAAAAGTCTTTAACTGTCTGCATAGATTTAGCTTTTTCTTTCATCTTTTTAAGACCTCTTCTGCCTTGGTGCCAAACAAATTGTCTTTGTTCAATGGTGTGTCCAATAATACTGATTTGACATGGTCTGGCAAGGTCTGTTCCTTAAGCCAAGTATGCCTTCTAAGGACAGAACCAGTGACTGCTGCCCTGCAAGATGCTTCTAGGGAGTCAAAGCCACATTGCAATGTGTGCTTAGAATCTTGGTTTGCAGAATGCATAAGCTCTTGTAATTCTTTATTTTCTGCACAAACAGGAAAGGAAGATATTTTTTTGTTTGAGGAGTTTCATGGTATGCTGCTGATATTTCAGCATGTGTAACTGACAATTTAGTGCTCTAATAGCAAGAGTAGCAGAGGTGTACACTTTTTTACCCCATCTGTCTAAAGCTCGGGAATCCAAGTCTGAAGGGGTGGGATTCTTAGCTGAGGTTGCTCTAATTCCCTTAGGTCCTTGAGAGATGACTTCTGGGTCAGCAGTAGGATTTTTGAAAGAAATTTGAGAATCAGGGACTCTGTAGTACCTGTCAGGTTTCCTGGGAGCAGGAGGAAGGGTGTCAGGAGTCAAACTAAATTCCTTGAAAACATCATCAGCAACATCCAGGACAACAGGAATGGCTAAAGGTCTGTGCTGTGGTAAATCTAAGAATTCCCTGAGTCTCTTTTTTGACTGTGGATAGTCCTGACATTCTCATTGGAAATGCTCCATTAAAGTATGAAGGATTTCACCAAATGAAAAATCTTCTGGTGGAGAGGCAGAAGGAATGGATTCCTCTGCATCAGAATCCTCATAAGCAGAGAGGGGTTGCATGTCTTCATATTCAGAGGCATCAAAGTCATCGGACTCCTGTTCAGATAAAACTACTGGGGACAAGTCTCTTTTTCTTTTGGAAGGGGTAGCCTGACTTCCCCCAATAAGCATAATAAGGTCTTCCACCATTTTAAGCATTTGAGATTGAGGCAAGGAATCAGGTGCCTGAGCTTGGGTCGTCGTTTTTTTTGGCGTAGTTCTTACCCTGGGCTTTAGAAACTTGGTAGTTTTAGAAAGAACTGAAGACGCAAAAGAAGTCGTCAGTTTGTGTCGAGTATTGGTAGTGCGAAATACTTCCTCGGAAGCCGGTGTCTGCTCAGCGGCTCTGAACCTATCCAAGATAGAGACATCTGCAGGATTCTTAGTCGAAGAAGAGTCTCGTGGCATATCAGAATCTGAAAGGGTCTTGGTAGCAGCCTGCAAATCCACAGAAGTGGGCATTAGGGGCTGCAAAAGCGCCTCACTGAGGACCGGAAAACTGACAACTAGCTTAACGGACATGTCAGCGGCGGTTTTGGACCAGTGCGATCTGTCTCTGTCTTTAACCTTACATTTTTTTGGAAGATCGGAAGTCGGATGGCTTACCGAAGCCATATCAGAAGTTGAGGACAGAGCGAGAATATCTAGCTACAATAAGGGCCCGACAACGTATAGTTCTGGCATTGAACAAAGCACAAAAGCAACAGCGAGGGACATCGTGGTCTGGGACTAAACAGGTGACGCAGTAAGAATGGAAGTCCCGGTGTGGTATTTGCTTTCCACAGGTGAGACAATTGTTAACTGTTTTTGACATCGGTTAGAGCAAGAAAAAAGGATCCCCAGCAGGCTACTTAGCTTTAGAAGACTTCAACTTCAATTCAGAAATGAAAACTCAGGAAGCGGACGAACGGCACTCGTGTGAACTGCTTCTGCTTCGGGCACCTCAGCAAGAAAGAGTGATGTAATGGCGTCGGCTGCCTGATTTTATACCACTGATGTCCTGACGTCAGTCCTGGAGCAACAGCAACCGATGCAGAAATACTAAGCCCCTGGTATTCGGGCCGAATGAGGGCTACCCCTGGCAGGATAACCCAAGTGTGACTTCAACAGTGAAACACGAAGAACATCAATATTTAAATCCCAGGGAGGAGGGGGGTCCTTTAACGGAGGTCCAAGTAGATATGTCCCTCTAAGAAAAGCTTTGCAAAGTCAGGAAGATGCGAAGGTTGAATTATTTACTCATATATGATAATTAGAAATGGCTGCCAATTGTACTTTTACAGTTGATGAGCCAACCCGTTCACTGAAAATAGAGGGTAAAAAGTCAAGAACCTTAGAAATCGGAGCTGAAAATGGATCTAAATTCTTATTATTTGCCCAAACTACAAATCTTTTCCATTTGCTTTTGTCAACTTTTCTAGTGGAAGCTTTATGGGATGATAAAAAAATATGACAGACAAGGGAGGAGAGCCTGGATTATTTAGCGATTAATTGAACTGGAGAAACCATGCAGTCAACCTGACATTTTAATGTCTGGATGAATCCTGTCTGTTGGGTGAGACAGTAGGTCTGAAGTTGGATCCAGAATCCAAGGAGGGTGTACAAGATGAGTCAAAGGAAGGGAAACCAGATCTCATGAAGTCAGTAAAGTGAAATGAGGACAGCTGTGCTCTTCAATCGAGACGGTCAGATTGGAAAAGAAGCTAACATGGAGGAGTAGTACTGACAAAGGTCTCTGGACCCAATAGGATTGGAGCTGGAAGAAGTCACATTGGAAACTGCACCCTGAGTAACTTCTTCATCATCCTGTCCACATCACCTTCTTTAAGACTCTTGGAAGATCGAATGATGAAGCTATGGATGAAGGTCTTGAATGGTTTCAGGAAGATCTCAAAACGGGTGATGGCAGCTGAGAAGTGATCAGATCCAATAATGTTGGAGGTGATGGGATCTGTGGAGATTTTTCTGGTCTAGATTTCAGATCTCAGGAGATTTTTCTGGTCTAGATTTCAGATCTGATGCTAACAGGTCTGATTTTTTATCATGCTTCGGAGGAGGTTCTGAAGACGGAGCCGAAGCAATAGAAGTTGTCAGCTCTGGAGATCTTTAACGGCGCTCTCTAGTTTGAGAATATCCTCTTATCAATTCTTTTGGGGGTTTAAGCCCCAGAGGCTATAGAAGCAGTTTTAGAGGGTAGCAAACCCCTAAGAATTAGCTTATTTTTTCTATCAATCAATGCATGGGTATTAAAGACCTTACAGATGTCACACTCAGCGTTGAGGTGAGTAGGCCCTAAACAATATATGCGTTTTGTATGTGCATCTGAGTTAGGAAATTTGTGGCCACAGGCCATGCACTTTTCAAAACCTGAAGGTTTATTAGACACAACGGTGAAATTAAATAGAAGATAGCAGAAAAGTTTTTTATTTTATTATTTTTTTTTTTTTTGAAAGGGAAGAAATTACAAACAATGGTAATTTAAAATGAGTACTAATAAAGTACTTTAAGGGACAGTAATACCAATTATGGTATTCAAAAGAGTAAGATAATAAAAAGAGAGAGATAAGTTTAGAGATAGCTTACTAAATTTTAAAGGTTATAAAAATGAGGAAAGATATAGAAAAAATATATAATTATAATAAGGAAAATTGTTTTAACTTACAAAAAAACACTACAATAACTAGAGAGTTTACAACGACCACGTCTGAACGCTATGGCAGTAAAGGAGATCTGGGGTATGTTAGGTGACTAGGGCATTGTGGATAAACGAAGAAACGCAAGAGTTTCAGTTTTCTATGAGCTGGAAGAAGTGGCTGAGTCAGATCCGCAACCAAAAGTTGAAGAATGAATGTAAACGAGAACAACAGATACACCATTTAACAAAGATAATATTATCACATATAAGAGAACAGAAATTTATGTGCTCATCATAACTATGCATCTGTGTTATCCATTTTCAGTCTTCCTCAACATATGGGTCTCAGATCAGACTTGGCCAATCTCTTTACATTCTTGGATCAGACTCTCGAGCTTCTCCCTTTACCCATAATGCCCCTTACCTGCCAGATTATGTCAGATCGAGTTTACTGCTGCTAAATATGCCAGAAGGCATACATGCTTACTACTACTACTACTAATAATAATAATAATTATAACAAGAAACAGGATATAGACAGAGTATGGGCTCAAACTGGGAACAAGGGTTCCCATATACCTCCTCAAGGCACTCACAAATGATAAGGATGGAGGAAAGGAGGGTGGGGAATTGAAGAAGAATTAAAATGAACAACACAGATGCATAGTTATGGTGAGTACATAACTTTAATATCTGATGTTATCATGTTCATTCATTCCTCAATGCATGGGACAGAGTCCCCAGCTACGATGATCTTGGGTGGCCCTCAAAGAAGAATATTCTGGAGAACAGAGGAGCCAAAAGCAGCCAGGTTTCTGGAAATGATGCCCAACTTGTAAAAGCGAATAAAAGTATGGGAATCGGACCAAGTAGCCATAGCACAGATGTCACTCTATTGACATTCTGACCCAAAAAGCAGATGATGTAGCCATGGATCTAGTCAAATGAGCCTTTGGAGATTTAGGTAAGGACAATCCTCTTAGAGAATATACAAAGGAAATGCAATTGGTTATCCATTTAGCTAAGGTAACCTTAGACACTGGTTTTCTCAATTTGTTTCTAGCAAAGGAAACAAATAGCTGATCAGGTTTTCAAAATCCTTTTGCTTTATGGAGGTTAAAATGAAGCCGTCTATGTACATCTAAAAGATGTACCATGTATTCTCCCTTATTGTCAAACTTTGGAGAGAAGACTGGTAAAGTGATTACTTGACTCATATTTGACTCAGACAACTTTGGGCAGGAAGGAAGGGTCTGTACATAAGGTCACTCTTTGTGAAAGATCAAATAAGGCAGTTTTGAAGAGTGCTTGGAGTTCAGAAGCTCACCTTGCTGATGTAATGGCAACAAGAAAAAGTTGTTTTCCAAGATAAAAATTTCAAGTCTGACTTTGCTGAAGGTTCAAAGTGTGACTGGATTAAGGTTTGTAACAAAACAGCAAGATCCCAGGGTACAGCAGCATCTCTTACTGGAGATCTAAGTAGAACAGAATCCTTCAGAAAAGTCGTACAAACTTTAGAAGAAGCTAGGGAGGAAGCACTGTGTCCTATGTGTTAATTAGAGATGGCTGCAAGCTGGACTTTTACTGTGGAGAAACTGACACCATCCTAAAAAACTGAAGCCAGAAGATTTAATATAGCATGAACTGGAGCTGTAAAGGGATCCAGCTTTCTTTGTTCTGCCCAATAGTAAAATCTCTTCTATTTACTCATGTAAATCTTTCTGGTGAAATGTTTTTGATAACAGGATAAAATCCAGCGAACTGGAGAGGAAAGCCTGGATTGTCTAGCCATCACTGGAAATGGAGAAACCATGCAGATAAACTGAGGCAGTGAATGTCCAGAGGAATCATTCCCGATGGGTGCGACTGTAGATCTGGATTGGGGTTCAGTGTCCAAGGCAGACATAGATGAGACCAAAGTAATTGGAACCACACCTGCTGAGACCAGAAGGGAGCAATGAGCATTACCTTGCACTTCAACTGTTGCACTTTCTGGAGAAATTTAGATATTAAGGGAAGGAGAGGAAGACTGGGGGGGGGGCAAACATGGACTACAGCATCTCTCAGCGATTCCTCCCTGAAGGGGTATTAGGGCAAAGAACATGCTGCACTTGTTGCTGAAGGGAGAGGTAAAGAGGTTGCAGCAAGGATGACCCCAGCGACAAAAAACAATTACCGTCACTACAGGATTGTGAGACAACTTGTGTGGCATCAGGCTAGATCTGCCGAGTTTGTTGGTTAAGACGTTAGAGTTCCTGAAATGTCTATTGGTACAAGAAAGCTGTTGGAGGAGATTACCCACTGACAAACTGTCATTGCTTCTCAACAAAGGGGATAAAATCTGGTTTACCCAGTTTGTTGAAGTACCAAACTATTGGCATACTGTCTGTCTGCACAGCAAGTGTACCTAGAGGAAGAGACTTCTTAAAGGTCTGCAATGGTAATAGGACTGCTCTCATCTCTAAGACATTGATATGCAAATTGGTCTCTTCTGGGGACCACACACCTTGAACAGTCTATCCCAAGAAATGCCCCCAAACTCCAACTGTAAGGCATCCAGGGTCAGCATGGCTTTGGGGAGGAAAGATAAATGGACATCCCTGACAAAGCTCGTCCCACTGGATATACCAAAGTAAGTAATCCTTGCAGGCTCGCAAAATCTTTATAGGATACTTTAATGGATGCAGAAGCATCAACCATTGTACTGACAGGGTCCATTGCAGAATTCTCATGTGAAAGCAAGTCATAGGTAACAGTGATTACTACAGCCATCAACCCTATGGTTTGAAGTACCAGTCTCGCAGGAGGAAAGGGATGGTCTAGAATCTGTGTGACATACACTCTTAGGGAATGAACTCTGCTCTGGGGTAAGAATGCGAACTGTCTAACTTGTCCAGGCAAGCTCCTACAAACTCCAAGACTTGAATTGGGTGAGGGACTTGGAAAGCTTTACTGTGATCCCTAAGAATAAGCACAACTGGATTAAGTAATCCCTGGCCGTCTCTAGGAGATGCTTGGTTGGTACCAAAAGGAGTCAGACTGCTAAATAAGGAAACACTCTGAATCTATGAAGTCTGAGGTGAGATACCACCACTACTATACATTTGGTGAATATTCTTGGGGGGGGGGGGTGAGGCCAAAGGGCAGGGCTCTGCACTGGTTATGACTAGCTCCCAGCCGAATGTGCAGACATCTTTGAGAGAGACTGTTTATTCTGATGTGATAGTATGCATCTTGAAGATCCCAGTAAACAAATGTTAAAATAAAAATAAATAAATAACAAATAAGGCTGCTAACTCCCTCTGACTGGGTGGGACATCAGGCAGACGTCACTTTTGTGAGGGGTTTTGTGAAAAGGGAATGAAGTATCCTGTGGACATGATCCTTTGCATCCAAGAGTCTGCTGTGATGGCTGTCCAGGCGTTTGGGTGCAAGGAAAAGTGTGCCCCCCCAACTGCCTCCAAAGATAAACAGTCAGGCACCCCTTCAGGAGCACTTAAAGGGCCTGTCCGAAAAAGAGTCTCAAGACCCTTGGTTCTGCAAACCCCCTCTACCCAAGGGTGTCATCTTCTGCTATTATTTCCCCCTCTGCTTCTGGCAGAAAAATCCCCACATAAGTCCTGAAAAGGTCCTTGAGATTTTTGGAACATCTTTTTACCACCGAGCGGATTCCTAAATAAAGGTTCTTGCGGGGTAGAAAACGGATTCCAACAGAGCAGACAAGGTCTTTCCATCTTCCTCACTGAGGGAATATTTGTCTATCTGTGGCACTGATGAAAGAGGATTTAAAAGGCTCTGCAAAATCACACAATGTCATCCAGGCATGTCTCCTTATACCGATGCCTGAACCAGCAACCCATGAGGAACCTTCAGCAGCATGAGATATTAACTAAATGAACATGTTGGACATAGACTGTAGGGAGGCCAGTTGGAGAACTAAGTTTTCTCTTACTCTGCCAACACGGGCCCTGGGTAGACATACAGAGTTCCCTGATCATGTCCCTCTGTAATCTAGTAAAATGTGCCAGGCAGTTGAGTGACTGCAAGGCAAAGGTTGCCAAAGTGTAAATGTCCTTTCCACATCTGTCCAACGCCCCAGACTCTCTATTAGGAGGGTAGACAGAGGAGTTCTGTTCGGCTAGTCCCATTTTGGTGGCAGCTGCCACAACCATAGCATCTATTAGGATTCCCTTACTCCAATACTACCTGTATCTGGGGGCTCCTAGAATCTTGTCTGGATGGTGGGGCATAGGCTCCACGTGTCCAGTTATCCTTCCATGCCTGCAGGGAGACCAGGTCTAGAAGGTCATCTCTTTAGGGGTAACCCAAGACGTTGACTGGCCAGAACTGAAGGCTTCCAGAAATACAGATTCCTCTTGGGAAGGGCTTTGGTAGGCCTAACCACCTTTTCGGCACAGGATCTCTAAGATGTCTCCGAAGGAGATATCCTCAGGTAGGGACCTAGGGGACCCTTTCCCCTCATCAAAATCAGCATCCTTGGTTAAAGATTCCTGAGGAGAATCTAAGTGCCTCCTCTTGCACATTCTCTTTCGAGGGACCTGTTCAGTAGTGTGTTCTGGAGAAGTACTGGAAGGGACAAGGAGTACCTGAACAGGAACTGTCTGCTGTCCCTGTGGAGAAGGGTGATGGGACTTGGAGCTCAACTCAAACCCGTTGGGGTAACAGGTATAGGACTCGAGGAAGTGAGAGTAGAAGATTCCCTGGGACAGGAGAAAACCCTCTCCACAACCTCAAAGGCAGAGTGTCCAGGAGAAGTAGAGACCAACCTTGCAGGAGCTGAAGCTCTCAGCTCAACCAGTTCTCTCCACCCCTCCAGATCTCCCCTCAGAGGAGGGAGTCAGACCTGAGCTGTACAGTACCAAGGCTTTGAGGGAAAGTAATGGTTCTGAAAACCTCACAGTCAAAGTCAACTCCCCAGATCCAGTCCTGAAGCTTCGGCTCAGAGACTCATCCTACTCAGTGGAGATCGGCGCCAAACAGGTCAAGGAAAACTTCAGATCTGAAGAAGAAGGTGGTATTCCCCATATCTGACACTTCAGCTCTTGGCAGTCTCAGATCCGATGGCTATGAAACTATAGGTCAAATCAGAGAAAGAGTTACTAAGGGGTGTGAATGTGGTTGAAGGACCACAAATCTGATGGGAGATAGAGCCGGCAACACCCCTATCGGGATTTGTGCTATAAGGAATTTTCTCATTATCCTGTCCACATTTGCCTTGGAAAGACTAAGGGAGGCCCTGAACGATGAAGTTCTAGAAGTTGGGTGGGAAAACTTCCTAACAGTCTCCTGTAAAAATGGAGACCTAAGTCTAGGAGACACAGACTCTAGAGAAAATGGAGACTTAACCGTAGAGGTTGTCGGATCCAAGGCCGACACCTTTTTGATTTTGGAGGGTGGCTCCAAACTCGGAGCATGTGTAGGAGATGGCACAGGAGAGTGCTTCCTGTGCTCCCTGGGCTCTGATGACCTTTGCTTTTTTGCAGGGTTTTGAGCCCCAGAAGTAGAAGCAGTAGAGGAAGAAGAACATGGCAGAAGGCCCTTTAGGAACAACTTATTCCGCCTGTCACCAACAGCTCTCGAATTAAAGCTAGCACAGATCTCACATAACACCTGCAAATGAGAAGGGCCTAAACAATATTTAGTTCCTAAAGTAGGAACTATGCCTGATGATCTCAGTGATCATTGTTTAACCTATATTACAAGAGAAAAGACTGACATTCTACACCTCCCCAATATAAGAACAATACGTTCCACCAAACATTTTACAACTGACTTATTTCAAAACGAACTCAGAGCATGTAACTGGAACCCCTTAAAAACACTGTCACTTAACGAAGCAGTTTCATTCTTCAATTCTACCTTTCTTTTCATTCTGAATAAACATGCTCCTGAACGTACCATTAGAATGAAATCAAACACAGCCCCATGGCTCTCGAGTGATACAAAAAAACTAATCCTCTCTAAAAATAAAGTTTGGGCCAAATGGAGGTGCCACAGAATCAGCTCTGATTTTCTTCACTTTCGCCAACTTAGAAACCTTACCAAAAAAGCTATTATCAATGACAAAAGAAAGTTCTACTGTGAACTTCAAGAAACACATTCCAATAAACCCAAACAATTCTGGTCCTCTATCAATAGACTCCTATCCCCAGGAACAGCCAAAACTCCCTCCCCACTAAATGCTGACCCAGACACCCCTTACCAAACTGCAAATGCTTTTAGCTCTTTCTTCACTGAAACTATTCAATCTCTTGCTAAACAACTGAACACTAATGGCTTCTATCCTCCAAACAATCTAGTAGACTCTTCTTATAACTTCTCTCTACAACCTATCTCTACCTCTTTCATCTATAGACTTATTTTTAAACTGAAACCATGTACCCCCTCTGCTGACAAACTCCCTTCCATTTTTCTGCAAAAAGCAGCCAAAGAAATTGCATACCCAATAGCAATACTCATAAATAGGACCATCCAAGAGGGAACCATCCCTGATATCTGGAAAGTCTCTCATATTATCCCACTACACAAAGGCGATAACTGTATTGACTACTCCAACTTTAGACCAATTGCCCTTATCTCACCTTTAGCAAAGATTATGGAGAAATGTATTCATCAGCAACTTGTACAATATCTCTCTTTACACAATATTATAGCTAACTGTCAACATGGCTTTAGACCCCACCATAGCACCACTGCTGCTCTCCTTTCCTTTATAGATACCATAAACAACAATCGCAACAATCTTTTCTCTTCTGCTTTATTCATTGACCTCTCAAAAGCATTTGACATGGTTAACCACTCTTCCTTAATTAACATCCTTAAATCCCTCTCATTTGACACTCTCACCATCAAATGGTTTAGTTCTTATCTCAACAACAGACAACAAGCCGTTCTCTGGGACAACCATATATCCTCCTTACTGCCCATTTCTATCGGAGTTCCTCGGGGCTCTATTCTTGGTCCACTTCTATTCTCCCTCTACTTCAATGACCTCCACTCTGCAATTCCTCGAGCCACCTGTATTCAATATGCAGACGACTCCACTATTATTTGTTCAGCATCCTCCTCCTCTGATCTAATCTCACAAACCCAAAATATCTTTAACACTGTAGAAACATGGTATACTAGACGATATCTTCTCCTTAATGCTAAAAAAAACAAACTTCTTCTCTTCACCCCACTATTCATTCCCCATTTAATTTCACCATCTTGTCAAACAACAACACTGTCATCTCTCCAGACTCTACAACGAAACTGCTAGGAATAACCATTGATAACAATCTCTCTTTTGATCACCACATCAACAACACCATCATATCAGTAAATAGAAAGATAGGATCCTTATATCGTATTAAACCATTCCTCACCCCGTCAGCTAGAGCTACTATTGCCCACTCCCATCTTTTATCTACTCTCTTCTATGCCTCTCCCATCTTCACTAACCTCAAGAAAACTAACCTAAACAAACTAGCAACTTGCTATAATAACATTGCCCGCTTCGCCACTGGTAACCCTTTCAGAACCCATCACTGCCTTAACCTGAAACTTTTAGGCTGGCTAGAACTACAAAACTATATTCTAATGTCACAAATTACTATTGCCCACAAAATTCTATACCAACCTGATAACACCCCTATACTATCACAGCTTTTACTCCCTTATAATAATCTTACCTCCCTTCGTTCCTCTTGTAAATTCTTGACCAAACCTATAAAGGCTCATAACTTAGCTGGAGACTCTCTATTTAGTAATACTGTAGGCCGAGCTTGGAATTTGCTACCTAGGGATTTAACTCTAATCACATCTCTACCCCTCTTGAAACAACAAATCAAACTGTACTTCCAAAATCACTGGCTTTGCTCATGTAATACACCTGACTGATTTCTCCCCCCCCCCTTACCTGACCTCTAACCTTACTGGGTGCTTATACTTGCTATCTACCTTTCTTCCTCCTTCTAATCCTTCTTTGCTCTACCTACTTCTCTCTCCTCTCCTATCTCCTCTTGCTAGCCCTTTTCTTCTCTTACTTCTTAACTACTGTCTCCTCCCTTCATTTTACCTAACACTACTCCTCTTACTTCTCCTCCTACTTGTACTTTTTCCTATTATAGCAGTAGCCTTAAGATACAGCCTGTTAGTATTAAGTAAGATGCTTTGAATCTGATTTAACTCTAATCATGACTACCATTGATTATGTGCCTTAATATTATTACCTTTTTTTATTATTATTCAAATTTTTATTACAATTTTTTTTTCTTTCTTTTCTTTGTATTCTATGTGTTTATTATTATCATGCCTGTTTGTTACGTTGTATGTGGAGCTTTTCTCCCCGGGCCTCTACTGAAAATGGAAATATATCCAGCTAGACTAGCCCGGTCAACAAATGTAAAATAAAATAAATAAAATAAAATAAAATAAATATATGCACTCCCGGTGGGCATCAGAATTGGGTATCTTATATGCACAGGAAGTGCACTTCTTAAAACTGGTAGGCTTGTTAGCCATGCCAACTACCCAACACAAGTCAACAAACAGTAATTAAGAGGTTTTCTTTTTTGAAAAGGAAGAGAGAAGAAAAAGATTATCTAACATCAACGGTAGAAAGAATACCTAAAAGGTACAGAAAAAGGCCAAATACCAACAATAGTGCAAAAACATTACCTAAACGGTATCCTGAATGTAAGAAAGGGTAAAGGAAGGAAGGGCTAAACTATATAAATAATAAGTATAAGAAACAGAAGAAAAAATAAATTCTATTTTTTACTCATAATACCTAAAAAGTCACCCTAGAGCTCGACAGAATGCAATTCCGACCAAATCATTAGAGCAGCAAACAAGACCTGAGGTAATCTGGCAAGTAAGGGGCATTATGGGTAAAGGGAGGAGCTCAGGAGTCGGATCGAAGAATCTAAAGAGATTGGCTGAGTCATATCAGAGGACTGGATCCAAGACCCGTATGTCGAGGAATGAATGGAAATGACATCAGAAGAAATGCTAAACTATGCCATTAATGAGGGATATCAGGTCTTAAACCTTTCATCTAATTCTTAAGAGAACCTTCCTTGTTTGGGTTTAATTCTAAATGAAAATGGTTAAATGTTTTTTCCCTTTCATCAGTGGAAAATACCCCAGAATCAGATACCATTCTACACTGCAAAAATTTATAAAGGCATGTCCCTTTTGTTTTGCAAGAAACATAGTATAAAGAAATGCAATTCCTCACTGTATAAATTTATAAATAAAGACCCCTGCTTAAGTAATGTACTAAAGCAAAGACAATTATGTCAGAAAAACAGGAAGCACTGGTAAATAGTGTCTACTTAGGCTTCAGTAAGGCCTTTGACACTAACTCACACAGGATGCTGACAGGAAAACTGCAGGGTTTGGGGTAAGATAAAGACTGCAGAACTGGACAGCTGCATGACTGAATGGTAGGACACAACACAGAGGGTTGTTGTGAGACAGACAATGTTAGGAATTAGGGAAGTGGCTTAGTGGCGTAACAAAGAGGTCTCTCTCTTGGGTTCAGTCCTCGTCAGTGTTTTTGCCTCAGAAATATCTGAGAGAATAGACAACAGGATTAACATCTTTGCTGATGACACACAGACAAATGAGGAAAGAGTCTACTAATGGTTTTGGAAAGGCTAAACAAATGGGAAGCAAGATGGAAGTTGAGGCTTAGTATAAACAAATGGAAAGTTCTGAATATGTGCCAAACTGACCCTGGTATGAAGTATCAGCAGGGAGGGGGGTACTGACTAAAACAAAGCATTAAAAAGGGTCTGGGTATGTTGCTCAGACATGCACTGCATCACAATGAGCACAGTGAGAAGGCAGTGACAGAAATGAGCAAGATGGTGGAATGTACCTTCATGGGGACAGCTTCCAGAAGCAAAAAGATAATGTTTTCCACTCCACAGAGCCTTGCTCAGACCACAACATGTGTAATGCATGCAGTTCTGTAGGCTATATAAGGAAAGAAAATATAAGGTTACCTAAAAAAACTGAGAAAAGCTACCACTTTGATCTGTGGGATGGAAAAAAATTAGAAGTTATGTACCTACCATAACGTTCCATGTTAGTTGTCTTCTCTCGCCTTCTTTCTTGCTGGATGGGTTCGGAGCCAATCCTCGGCTCCGACTCGGCACTTGCTTTAGCTCGAGAACTCCTTTTACCAGCTCGAGGCAACCCTATATCCCATGATGCAAGGCGGAACTACCTCAGATCTCATTTGGCAGCTAACTGACCCTGCTAAAGACTATCCTAACATAATTAGGAACCGTGGTTCCTAAAAGAAGTCCTCATAACAATGCTCCAGAGGAAACAATCTAATAGGAACTCTCCAAGATCTGTCCAGGCCAGGGGGAAGGAGGGAGGGACGCAAGAAAGAAGGCGAGAGAAGACAACTAACATGGAACGTTATGGTAGGTACATAACTTCTAAATGTTAAGTTGTCAATCTCGCCTTCATTCTTGCTGGATGGGACCGCGTCCCTAGCACCTGTATCCCGGGTGGCTCAATGGAACAGACTCTTGAGAACTGTGGAACCAAAACTGGCCCTATCTCTGGAGGCCAAATCCAACTTGTAATGAGACACAAAGGTATGAGGCGTGGCCCAAGTAGCTGCTGCACAAATAGTGTCAATGGGAAGTCTATCCTGAAAGGCTACAGAAGTGGATAGACTCCTGGTCGAATGTGCCTTTGGCTTAGAAGATAGTTGTTTGCCCCTTAGAGAGTACACATAGGAAATGGTGGAAGTCAACCATCTAGATAAGGTCACTTTAGAAACTGGAAGACCTAACCTGTTTTCTGCATAGGAGACAAACAATTGGTCTGATTTTCTAATTTGTTTAGTCCTATGCAAGTAGTACCTGAGCTGACGATGAACATCCAAAAGTGCAGCTTCTGTTCAGCTCTGTCAGAATAGTTAGGAAAGAAAACTGGTAGATCAATAGATTGGTTAATATTGGTTTGAGATACAACCTTGGGAAGAAAGGAAGGGTTAGTTCTTAGCGAAACCCTATCCTTATGAAAAACCAGATAAGGTGAACGAATACAGAGAGCCTGAATCTCAGAAACTCTTCTTGCAGAAGTAACAGCCAGTAAAAATATAGTTTTCCACGTCAATAACTTTAAAGAACACGTAGCAGATGGTTCGAAAGGAGGTAGAATTAGGGATGCCATCATTAAGTTTAGATCCCATTGCGGAGGAGGATGTTTCACAGGCGGTTTTAGGAGAAAAACTCCTCTTAAAAAGGCCTTGCATAACCTATGAGACATGATGTTATTGTCATGCAAGCCAACATGATACTTGGAAATAGCAGCCAGTTGCACTTTGACTGTAGATGACGAGGATCCTGAATGAAAAACCTCCGCCAGGAAATCCAAAACAGAATGTACAGGAGCGGTAAAAGGATCAATATTTCTGGCGTTTGCCCAAATTGAAAAACGTCGCCACTTGCTAGCATAAATAGTTCTAGTGGACGACTTTAAAGAAGACACTAAAATGTCTCTGACTGAGTCAGAAATCATTGGTAGCCTGGCTAGGGAAGGAAGTGGAGCAACCAAGCAGTGAGGTTGAGAGAATGAATGGCCCGGTGCTGCTGACCTGACTGGTGGATCAAAAGATCCGGAACTGGGTCCAGATGCCAGGGCTGCACCACAAGATGCCGATGTAGAGACGGAAACCAAATTTGTCGAGGCCAATATGGAGCAATGAGGATCAATTTGGCTCTCAAAACGGTGGCTTTCTGAATGACTTGTGGAATCAATGGAAAGGGAGGAAAAGCATAAAGAAGTCCCCGAGGCCAATCCTGGGTTAGAGAGTCTCTCAAGGGTTGGCCTGGAAGCGGAAATAGTGTGAAGTAATCTGGGCACTTGCTGTTTTGAGGGGTAGCGAAAAGATCGCAACAAGGAGTGCCCCACTTCAGAAAAATCTGATCCACTACAGATTGATTGAGAGACCACTCGTGAGGCATCAGAATAGATCTGCTTAACCTGTCCGCCAATAGGTTGGACCTGCCGGGGATGTGCGTTGCTATCAGAAACCGCTGAGAAGAGATCGCCCATTGCCAAAGTCTGAGAGCTTCTCGACATAAGGGATAGGACCTGGTTCCGCCCTGTTTGTTGATGTACCAGACCACGGACATGTTGTCCGTCTGTACTGCAATAGTCCCCGTGGGAAGAAAGTCGTCGAGGGCTTGCAACGTTAAAAGCACTGCTCTCATCTCCAGGACATTTATGTGCAGATGGTATTCTAAGGGTTGCCACGTCCCGTGGACCATCCTGCCCTGATAATGCCCCCACCCGATCAGGGAGGCATCCGTGGTGACTGTGGCAACTGGAGGAGGGGAACAAAGGGTCGGCCCTGATGAAGAAGAGGGAAGATATCCACCATCGTAGATGAGCCCTGCACGACTGTGTTACCAAAATTTCGTGTCTCATAGGCAGATTGTGGTACGACCACTGCGTGAATAACATCCACTGCAGGAGACGCATGTGGAAGCGAGCCAGTGGAAGAAGAACAATGGCCGCAGCCATTAGGCCTAGAACTTTCAAGACAAACCTGGCTTTGATCTTGTTGCTTAGTAACAGAAGCTGAACAAATTTCTGGATGTCCAGAATCCTTTGATCTGTTAGTCTGGCTAACATTTTGACGGTATTTAACTCTGCGCCTATAAAAGTGATAGATTGGCAAGACAGCAGAGAGGATTTTTCGAAATTTACCGAAATTCCCAGTTTCTTGCAAAGCTGTAGGGTGTAGTCTCTGGACCGAAGAAGCTGATGCTTGGTGGTGGCGGAGAGGAGCCAGTCGTCCAAATAAGGAAACACCTGGAATCCTCAACGTCTCAGGTGAGCTGTGACCACTGCCATGCATTTGGTGAACACTCTGGGGGCTGAAGTGAGGCCAAAGGGCAGTGCTCTGAATTGGTAATGACTGGCTCCCAGCCGGCGGAGAAACCTTCTGGAGCGCCTGTGAATCTTTATGTGATAGTACGCATCCTGAAGGTCTATAGAGCACATCCAGTTGTCCTTGCCCAGAAAGGGCAGAATGGATTGCAGCGTGACCATCCGAATCTTGCCTTCTTGACAGACTTGTTTAGTCTGCTTAGGTCTAGTATCGGTCTCCAATCTCCCGTCCTTTTGGGGACCAAAAGAATCTTGAGTAGAAGCCGGATCCTACTTGGTCTGCCGGCACTGTCTGGATGGCTCTTTTTCCAGGAGTTTTGAAACTTCCTGTCTTGCCAAATCCCTTTGACCGGGTGAGATGTCTGGAAGGGATTGTAGAGGTACGGAAACCTTTCAAGGGGATTTTGTAACCCTCGGATATGATCGACTGTACCCACTTCTCTTGGGAAAGGGATTGCCAGGCTACTGGGTACAGTGAAATTCTTCCCGACTGCCTCCAAGGGTGGACAGTCGGGCAACACCTCAGGGATGCTGAAAGGGCTTCTCAGGAAGAGACTCCCTGTTGCCCTGGTTCTGAGGACCCCCTGCCTCTAGGGCGTCTATTATTGTTACCCCTCTGCCTCTGGGGTAAACTGACCACGTGTGTCCGTGTAGCTCCTTGGGCTTTTGAACCACATCTTCCCCTTCTGACCCTTGGGATAAGGTCTAGAAGGAGTGGAAAACTGGACTCCAACGGCAGAAAGAGTTTTACCGTCCTGCTCACATCTGGTCAAAGTATCCTTCACCTGAGGTCCGAACAAAGCCGAACCGTCAAAGGGGTGTTGGTGAAGGACGCCTTAAAGGGGTCCGCAAAATTACACAGCCGCATCCAGGCTTGGCGTCTAAGAGCAACACCTGTGCCTGCGGCCCTGCTCGCTCCATCGGCCGCATAAGATATGAGCCGCATGGAGGAGTTAGATATGGAATTCAGGATAGCAAGCTGTGAGGCAATCTTTTCCTGAGCCCCAGCAGCAGAAGGATCCTGGACTACTTCTCCCAGTTCCTTGAGAATATCTCGTTGAAGCCTGGTGAAGTGACAAAGGTAATTCAGTGAACGCATAGCAAAGGTCGCTGAAGAAAACATCCGCTTTCCATACCTGTCCATGGTCCTAGAATCCTTATTAGGAGGATGGACAGGCACTGAAGGATCCGCCAGTTCCTTCTTAGTGGCCGCCACTACCATAGCATCCACAGAGACACCTTTGGACAGGAACTGTTTATCCGAAGGGGCCGTGATGAACTTAGATGGTCTCCTGGGGACAGGTTCCACAGAATCTGGAGCCGCCCACGCCTTCCGAGCCACTACCTGCATGAGTGGGTCGAAAGGCGGAGACACCCAGGAGGTGGAGGGTCGGGATCCAAAAGCCTCCAGGTATACCGACTCATCCTCGGAGGGGTCAATGGAGGCCAATTCCCCTCTGTTTGAGAAGCTCAAGGATGTCTGAAAAGGAGACATCCTCAGAGGGGGACCGTGGGGAACCCTCCGACTCATCTAAGTCGGTATCAGATGTAGTAGACTCGAGGGAGTCTGTGTGTTTCCTCTTACACGTCCTCTTCCGAGGGGGTTCTGCAGGGCCAGGAGAAACCTCGGAAGAGGAGGAAATTCCCAGTGGGGAAACCTGGGGCGATGGATCCCTGGGCCTGAGAGCAAGAGGCTGGCAAGAGGCATCTGCAGGCACTGATGAGGGAGGAGCTAGAGGGATAGACCGTTGACCAGGCTCAGAGGCCAGGACACTCCTCATCACCTCAAAGGCTCCTCTCCCCGGGAGACCGGAACACACCCGCTCTGAAGAAACAGGAATGGTCGGCTCCAAGGAGAGAGAAGGCTCCGAGGCCGATGTCGGCGCCGAGCTTACCAAAGCCGAAGCCCCGAGAGGGAGAGCGGGGTCGGACAAGGGTCCGATGCCACTAGCCCCCTCGGAGCCGACAGTGGAAACCCGACGACCGGATCCCTCCAAGGAAGGTCTCAAGGAGGAGATCGGAGCCGAAGACGACGGAGCCGAAGGATGTATCGGCTCCGGCATCGAAACAGTCGCTGTCCCAAGAAGCTCCGGCTCCGAACTCTGGTGTGGAGTCGGAGGAGGAATTTCAAGAATCGGGGCTATAGCCGAAGTCTGTTGAGACGGGCTATGGAGCATTTGGGCCAGTGCCTGAGACTTCAACAGCCTGCTTACCACCCTCTCCAAATCGTGGTCAGACAGCCTGGAAGATCTCGAAGATTGGCTCCGATGGCTCCGCTCCGACGAAAGAGGAGATCCCGGAGCCGAATGGATACTCATAATAGAGGGGGACCGAGATCTCTTACGGGTCGAAGCCATCGGAGCCGAAGTCCCTAGAACTCCAGATGGAGCCGAGGATTTCTCGGCTCCGATGCTGGATACAGTGTCGGCTCCAGCCGGAGACGACAAGGCCACAGTAGTCAGGGTATCGGAGCCGGCCGGCACCGAACCCACTACTCGAACAGAAGAAGTATCGACTCCAGCCGGAGCCGATATCGGCTCCGACGGAGCCGGAGCCACCGGAGGAGGCTTGGACACTGTAGCCTGAACCTTCGGTGGCTTAAGAGGTTTTCCTGACCCTGACTTAGGAGGAGAACCTTCAGGTTTAAGTAAACCTCGGAGGATTAATTTGTTCCTCCTTTCCTGCAGGACTCTCTGGCTAAAAGCATGACACAACGCACAGGAGTCCTGCAGGTGCAAAGGCCCCAGGCAATAAACACAAGAAGTGTGACCGTCTGTCAGAGACATTTTCTGACAGCACTGGTCACACTTCTTGAAGCCTGAGACCTTGCCTTCTTTTGACATCCTAGAAGGGAAAAACACAAACAGTCCCAACAAACACACCAATTAATCCCTTACACAGACGCACAGGAATAAATTGGGGAACTAGGCCTGACTAAAAACTTTAAACTGAAATTTTTATAAAAGGTTTAAAAGGAAGGGAATAGGGTGGGCTGTATCTAAGTACAGACTAAACTAACACTAAAGGGAAAAAATAAACCCCTAACTAAACTTTTTCTTATTTTACCAAGAAAAAACTTACCTCAGCTGGCAAAGGAGACCTCTTTCGCTAAGCGGCAAACGAGATCTGAGGTAGTTCCGTCTTGCATCATGGGATATAGGGTTGCCTCGAGCTGGTAAAAGGAGTTCTCGAGCTAAAGCAAGTGCCGAGTCGGAGCCGAGGATCGGCTCCGAACCCATCCAGCAAGAATGAAGGCGAGATTGACAACTTAACATGGCATATGATCAAAAGCTTGAGAAACCACATATTTTTCCCAGAGGAAAACAGAAGAAACGGGACCATCATAACTCAAGAACAAGTTAGGGAGATGTAAAGCTGTCATTCAGAACAGGAAGGACACAAGGGGAAAGAAGGAACACAAGCAGCAGATTGTACTCTCTGGATCTCTACAAGTACTTTCTCAAAAAGATATGTAGGCTGAAGGAACACAGTTTCAGAACAGATGGCAGATACAGAATCCAAACAGGAGTTCAAGATAGCATAGGATAGGTAGATAAACAGTAAGAGGGAAGGCAGGGATGGAGGGGAGGCAAAACTGCAGACTAGACAGTCTTAAAGTCACCTTCTCCCATCAAGCAAATGTAAGCAAATAACACAATTGTTCTGACAGTTACAAAGAAATCACTATGCAAATGTCAGCACTATGCTGGCAACATGAGCATACTGGACTGGTCCTCATTCCGCCAGAATGTTCTCGCTATGAATCTAAAATACTTGTAAGAGGGTTAATACACACAGCTTGGTGAGGCACTAGGACATTCTGATGCTACAAGGCACAACATTTTTAAACAATATACACAATGCTATTTCAGGCTTATTACAATATCAAAGGCTTCAGCTTAGAAAAGTACCTAATGGCCTTTCTGTAGTATCTTGTCTTTTGTTAGCATTTTGTTGCATCGCTAACATTTTACTTACAGATGCGCATATAAAAGCTTTCACAACATAAATACACATGGAATAGTCCCCGTGCTTGTCATCCTAAAATAAACACTCCTGCACTAGTTACCCAACCTGACATGATTTTGCACATGCAGTTTTAGTCTATTAATAAAACAAATATGAAAAAAGGGGCTGAAAAATACAAATGAAATGCCTACTTGAGAACCTTGCCAGCAGTAGGTTGTTCTTTTCCCCAGTAGTATAGATCAATTCCAAACGGTACAACAGGAGCTATGCCTTTCTCTTCTTCTCGTTTTGCTGTCTTGCTGCTGGGTTCCAAAGAAGCTAGTTCTGTACCTTCAGATGCACTGCAGAAAGATTACAGAAATCAATACAGAATACAAAAGATCAAACAGCTGCTCCAGTTTCATTAACCTTCTGTACTAACCCTCATATCAACTTAAGAGTTATTCTGACTTCCATTAGGTTTGCACATTAAAATGCCTTAAATAAATCGGAGTTTTAAGTACTTAAATTCAATGACTGTAACATAACTGCAAACAATTCAAGACAGCCATGTCGTACAACTGAAAAAATATATACAACAGGAAAGCTCATTTACTGTTCACATGCTTACAATGCTTGTGTGTACAAATCACTGTCAGATTGTGCAGCTTTGTAAATGGGAAGCATCCTTAAATCAAGTGTGCTAGGTAACATTAATCACCCATTTTTTTCCTGCTGGCATCCAGCCCCAATGCCTGTCTTTAGATTAATGAATGATGCATAAGTAATTATGAATTACTAGAAAGCTTTAGTACTAAAAATTCCCAATAAACTGTGAACTTCTGGCCACAAATGTCTGGTGAGCAAAGAATTATAAGTAGATGTGACAAACTGTAAATGGTGTTCAAAGTAAATAAATGTTTTAGCAGCCAATCACTATTTTTACCTTCTGGCACTTAGCCCTAGTTATCACTGCTGTAGCAAAAATGTCTCAAGCATGCATGCTCAGGTTTCTTACTATCGACAGGCATGGTTTTGAAAAGAAACAAGCAAACCTAAGTTTTTTTTAGTCTTTTAGTCTGTGTGTGCACACACACACACACACACATTATATATATATATATATATATATATATATATATATATATATATATATATATATATATATATATACACACATACACATATAACACCTTCCTGTACGGAATTTAAAAGAATGAATCCTGTAACAGTTCAGTTGACACTGGTAGGCTGGATGTACACAGACTTTGAGAAACAGAAAACTCAACAAACACTAAACCTTAATTTTTTAAACTGAGTTAGTGGCACAAGCATTACAAAAACACACGGCGCTGGTGGCTGTGATCATCAAATGCTGATGAAGTGGCAGTACAGGACCAGCATTCAAAAATTAATGTTGATATTGGACTTGTGATGTTAGCTAAAGCAATCTATGAGTGGCACTAAGCAACTGCCTACAGTTTCAGAGCAGAAAAGCTTTCTGTTTTTTTTTTTGGTCTACAACTTGGAGTTGAGGGGAGTGCCAGACTGAGAAACCGCAGTAGGTTCCAGATACCGTAGCTCTGGCTCTGGTTAGCACTTTCGCATCTAATAAATCACAAAGTCTAAGTTCAATTTCCTAGTGATTTATGAGAGACATAAGTGCCATCTTAAGTGTGTGAAATCACACCTTAACATTCAGTCATCTGTACATTCTTTTGGCTTTCAAAATCTGATCTGTAATTTTTGAAGTAGTTTTTACAGACTTTGAAAGCAAGCTTCTTGGTGTTATTGTTATATACATACACATGCGTATACTGCCACAGACACTTATACACTTCAGATACTGAAATCAAATTAGATTATATTGTAAAATAACTGCCCAAACTGGATCCAAACAAAGCACAGGAAGGAGATGGAATTAGTAACAGTGACCTAAGAAAACATCAGCAAGAACTTACAGTACCAATATATCTATTATTCACTAGCTCATACAAATATGGGGAGATTCCTCAAGATTGGAGACATGCGCTTAAGGGAAATGGGAACAGGACAAACCCAGAGTCACACAGACCCTTAAGTCTACTTTCATGTTGTAGAAAAATAATGGAGAAGTTAGTATTGGATAATTAATTGACAGAACTGAACAGGCTGTGACTTGAAACCATATATCTGCATGCATATGTTGAAAACAGATCTATTACTATGCAACATGATATTCTATAACAATGTAATAACAGCTATGAATGAAAAATTGTGCTGTGATGTAGATTTAATTTCAGCATTTGACAGGGTCATACACAAAACACTGATCAATAAATTAGAACAACTAGGTACTGATGTACTCTTGATAAGATGGATAGCTACATGGCTTACAAATAGGACATTGCAAGTATCATACAGCAACTGGACCGGTGAAATTCTTGGTTACAGTCATAGTGTCACACTGGGCACTGTCCAAGGGCCTTACTTGTTTAGATTGTATCTTGCAGACCTAACTTTTTCATCTGAAGTGTTTTACAATCTATAAGCGGATGACCTGAAATTGGGTAAACTGATTACACGCATTACAGATAAGGCATGCCTGCAAACAAACTTGACTAAATTGACCATTTGGGCATAGGAAAATAACATGCCGATAAATATATCAAAAACTAAGCATATACTATTGTTAAACAAAACCTACTTATACTTCTTGTAACTTGTGATTAATTGTTTTTAAGCTTTTCTCCCTGGGCCTCCACAGAAAAATGACATGTGTCCAGTCAGATTTTCCTGGTCAACAAATGTAAATAAATAAATAAATAAATATGAAATTTGGGAGACATAAACTGAAAGGTGAATATTTAATACAGCACACAGTGGTTGAAACTGTAGACCCATTTAAGGACCTAGGTATATAGATAGATACAGCTTTGAGTTTTTCTAATCAGATCAACAAATTGGTTAATGACAGTTATAGAACTACATGTAGAAAATTATTTACAAAGTCTAGGAAATCAGAAATGATGAAGTCATTGTTTGTTAGTTACAGTAGACCCAAACTTGAGTATGGAAACCTTATAAGAAAACAAGCGTGGAAAGAGTACAGCAGATATATACCAAGGGCATCCATGGATGTGAAAATTTAAGTTAATATGAAGGATTAAAATATCTGAACTTGTACAGTCTCTCTTATAAATATCTATCAAGAGATCGTATTCAGGTATATAAGACATTTAGAGACAACTACCTCTGGTAGTGTTTGGGGTTATTAAAAATAGTACAGAATCATCAGACAACCTATGTAGAAGATTTTATAGCAATGATAAGTGTACTAAATGGCTCTCTTGACAGAGCAGTTGATGCATGGAACAGACTACCAAATTACATTAAAGCATGTACTAGCTTAGATATTTTTAAGAACAGCCTGGACACTTATTATGGGAACAAGTGTTTGGTATATTGGCAAGCTAGCAGGGCATTAGTGCCCATGCTTGAAATATTTGTATGTATGTATACATGTGCATATGCACATACATATATACACACACATTTATTCTAATAATAGACTTACATATGGAAGTGGAAACATGTTTATCTGAGGCAGAAGATACATAACATTAGAGTGTTTAGAATGCAAATAAAAAATAACACCCCCATTATCAAACCTTTATGTACATTCTACCCATATTATCACTCATCCTAACAAAGTCCTAAATCCATCAATGTTACTATAACTATATATAAAAAGGAATGACTTGTTATTGCCTATTAGACGTAATACTGAAGAATACTCTGTGAGGAATTTTGATGTCCATTAAGTGTGGCTGATTTGCAAAATGAAAAAAAAAAGGTAGCATCAGACAAGGCACAGCACTAATTTTAGTTTGTAACTTATACCTGTAATTTGTAACTCAGTAATGTGTAATAATGTACAATTAAGTGAAACATACCTATACTTAGCTATTACTTCTTAGTTTTTCGTACAATAGTAACACTTTTGCAAGCATTAAGACCATAATGCTGTATGTTACTAAACCACAATGACATTTTTCTTACTGAAAAATGACATGTGTCCAGTCAGATTTTCCTGGTCAACAAATGTAAATAAATAAACAAATATGAAATTTGGGAGACATAAACTGAAAGATGAATATTTAATACAGCACACAGTGGTATTACTACTTAAAAATATTGAAGTGGAAAACAACAACATGTGAACATGCATTTAAATGCAATTCATAATTTACAATCATGTAAAATCCAGTGAAAAATCTTCCTCCTGCATACAGTTGGCTATTACTTCTCACTGTCAGGTATCAGTATTAAAGAACAGTACTTATTGAACCATCAAGACCATAACCATCTGAACTGCTTCCTCATGTTTGCTTTTTTCCTACATCAAAACACATTTTCCCATTAAAACAAGATTACTTTAACTGCTGCACCTGTATGCAAATACTGCACTATGAATATGAACTCAATTTTAGGCATAAAAAACAGAAAAAGTGCTACAGAGTGATACCAGTGTGACAGGTTTAATGGCACCAAAATAAATCTTTGGTGGATTAAACAGCACAGTATTTACCAAACTCCTGGGATGTCAGCAGCCAAAAAGTACAGTTTTGTACCTACCATAAATGTAGATGTTCGAGTGTTCACACTGCTGCGGTCATTACACTTGGGTTATCCTGCCGTCAGGCAGTCCCACAGTTGGCCAGAGTTCCAAAGTCTTGGTCTGGCATCAGTTGCTGTCGCTTCTTCCCTGACGTCAGTGCGCCAGGGGTATATAAGATGCATCCGACTCCATTTTCTTCAGTTTTTCTTGCCCCAGATGTCAGGTGCCCCCAAGTAGGTAGGCAATACTTATTGCTAATAAAAAATATACATAAAAAATAAAAACAATACCTTCAGTTACAAGCAAATACACCACAAAGGTTGTATAGGATAGAAAGGTATAGATAAGTCCAGCTAGTTCAGAGGGGATGGAGGAAGGGTAACCTGAACTGCAGCAGTGTGAACACTCAAACATCTACATTTATGGCAGGTACAAAACTGTACTATGTTCATCGTGTTACACTGCTGCAGTCATTACACTTGGGTAGAATCCCAAAGCTAAGGTTGGGTGGCTGGTCTATAAAGAGTTAGGATTGGCTATGAGGCCCTGCAGAACTGCAGTGGCAAATCCTGCTCTGGATTTAGAGTAAAGAGGCAGGTAGTAATGCTTGGTAAAGGTGTGCACTGAACTCCAAGTTGCAGCCTCCAAAATTTACTTGGTAGGTACTCCTCTGAGAAAGGCTGTTGAAGTGGCTGTTGCCCTGGTGGGATGTGGCCTAATGTTATTTGGGACTGATTTTCCATGCTGTGTGTAGCAGTAACGAATACAGTGTCCTATCCATTTGGATACAGTCTGCTTTGAGATAGTCTTGCCCTGTGATCCTGCAGCATATGCTACAAACAGTTGCTCAGTTTTCCTGAAAGCTTTTGTTTTGTCCAAGTAGAAGCATAGCTGCCTGATATGTCAAAAGAATGCAGAAGTTTATCCCTTTTATTCTGGGAGTTTGGATAAAAAGTTGGCAAATGCATGGTTTGGTAAAGAGCCACACTAGATACCACCTTTGGCATAAAGGTAGGGTTTGTCCTTAAAGAAACCCTGTCCTGATGAAAAATTATAAAAGGTTCCACTGCCATTAACGCCTGTAGCTCGGAGACTCTTCATGCTGAAGTTACTGCCACGAGCAAAGCTGTTTTCCATGATAAAAAGTTTAGATCGGCTGTGTTGGCTGGCTCAAAAGGTGGCAGGGTCAGTTTTTCCAAAACTGAATTGTGGTCCCAAGTTGGTGTTGGTGCTCTCCGGGGTGGTCTTATGTTTTTAGCCCCTCTGAGGTACTGCTTTAGCAAGGGATGAGCGAATAAAGGAGGATCCGTGTTGCAATGTGCTGAAATGGCAGAGGCGTGGATCCTAATTGATGAGAAGGATAGGCCTCTGTCCAGCATCTCAGTTAAGTATTGTAAAATCTGAGGAATGTTTGGAACAAGAGGGTCAAGGCTTTGAGCCTGGTTCCAGGTGCAGAATCTCTTCCATTTTTCTGAGTAAGATTTCCTGGTGCTAGGCCTCCTGGTCTCCAAAATGACATCCATAACAGCTTTACAGAGAGAGGTGTTGCCTGTTTGACTAATGAATCTGCCATGCAGCCAGGATTAGGTTTTTGAGCTGATCGTGCAGGATCTGATTGTTTTGTTGAGTCAGAGGGTGTGGAATTTGAGGCAAAATCCATGGTGGGCCTTGAGCTAAGCTCCTTAAGATACCAGTGCTGGCGTGGCCAGTCTGGAGCAATCAGGATCATCTGTGTTTTTTCTTGTCTGGCTTTTAGGAGTACATCTGAAAGGAGAGGCAGTGGCAGGAAGGCATAAACTTTTAGATTTTTCCAGCTGAACAAAAGAGCATCCACTTTCCATGCTTGTTTGTGATAAGTCCTTGTGCAGAATTCTTTGTAGTTGGCAATTCAGTGGGGAGGCAAAAAGATCCATGTCTGGGCATCCCCATTTTTGCATTACCATGCTGAAGATTTGTGGATTCAATTTCCATTCGTGAAGGTCCATGATATTTCTGCTTAGATCATCTGCCAGAGTATTTTTCTTTCCTGGCAGGAATTGTGCTTGCAGGTGAACTTGATACGTTAGAGCTGTGTTCCACAAGGTCATGGCTTGCCTGCATAGGGGATAAGAATGAGTGCCCCCTTGCTTGTTTATGTACCACATTACTGTGGTGTTGTCTGTCTTTAATAATAATTGTCCCGGATGCAGAAGGTCCTTGAAAGCTGTTAGGGCATTCTGAACAGCCAACATCTCTTTTTGATTGATGTGAAGATGCATCTGGTCTGTGGTCCACTTGCCCTGAATGCATTTTCCTGCCATGTGTGCTCCCCAGGCATAATCCGAGGCATCTGTTGTTAGAGTCTGCCTGGCTGTGGGAAGGGTAAAAGGCTGACCCTTGTTTAGGTGACATGCCTGTGCCCACCATCGACACTCCTGTTGTAGGCAGGGAATCATTGGTATTACTGCTTCTAAACTGTGAGAGTGTTGAGTCCAAACACTTTTTAGGTACCATTGTAATTTCCTCATATGCAGTCTGGCATATGGTATTAGTAGTATGCAGGATGCCATGAATCCCAGGGCCTGCAGAATTTTTCTTGCAGGGAGACGGGACTTTTTTGCCAGTAATTGAAAATATTGAGTTAGCTGAACTTGTTTGTCTGGCGTGAGGTAAGCCATCTGGGCCGTTGCATTTAAGCTGGCACCCAGGAATATAATCTGTTGTGAGGGCATTAGTTTGGACTTCTTTTCGTTTACTGTGTACCCTAGAGAAATTAGTAACCTTTTTACAAATGCCAGATGCTGTAAAAGAATGTCCTTTGTCTCTGCTTGAATGAGGCAGTCGTCCGGGTATGGATATATTTGAATTCCTTTTTGTCTGCAAAATGCAATTACTGGTGCCAGGCACTTTGTGAAGACCCTGGGCACAGTAGATAAGCCACAGGGCAGTGCAGAGAATTGGTAGTGCATTGTACCAGCTTTGAATCTGAGGTATCTTCTGCAATTTTGTCTGACAGGGACATGCAGGTATGCCTCTTTGAGGTCCAGAGTAACAAGCCAAGACTTATTGCACAGCATGGGTAGAAGCTGCTGTAATGTCAACATTTTGAATTTCGGAATATCCAGGTAAGTATTTAGAATTGAAAGGTCTAGTATGGGCCTCCAGGCCTTGTCCTTTCTGGGGACCAGGAAGAGTCTTGAGTAAAATCATTGTCCTTGTTCCTGTTGTACTTTTTGAACAGCTCTCATGTCCATGAGGGCTGAAATTTGTTTTTGTGCCTCTGTTCATTGATTTTGTGGCAGGTCTGTCATTCCTTTTAGCCTTGGTAAAGTATGAAAGTGGAACCTGGAACCTTGAGACACAATATTCAGAATCCATTTGTCTTGGGTGATTGTTTGCCAGTTTTGAGAAAAAAGTGCTAGTTTTCCCCCTAAGAGGGCTTCCAAAAGGGAAGTGATTGGCGTACGAAGGGGAAAGTCATTGTGACTGTTTCCTGTAAGGCTGAGACTTGTCCTCACCTCCTTTTGGGGTTGAGGCGCCCCACTGTCGTTGTCTGTTTGAGCCTTGGGGTTGAGATCTGCCTCTTGGGCGTCTGTATCTGCTTCTCTGTGGCCTGTCTGACACTGGAAAGGACAAATTCTTTGTTGGCCAATTTCTGCTAAATCGAGGTGGCTGTACCTGTAAGAAATCCTTGACTGTTTGCATAGATTTACCTTTATCCTCCATTTTCTTTAACACCTCTTCTGCCTTAACACCAAACAAGGTATCATGCTGTAAAAGAGCATCCAATAATTTTTCCTTAACATGATCAGGTAAACTCTGTTCTTTTAACCAAGCATGTCTTCGAATCACAGAACCTGTAACTGCGGCTCTACAAGAGGCCTCTAAAGAATCAAAACCACATTGCAGAGTATGTTTTCCCACCTGTTCAACTGCATGCAATAAATCCTGCATTTCTTTACAATCAGGAGCTTCTGAGCTTGCAAGCATTTTCTGTTTTAACTGAGCCATTAAATATTGTTGGTACTTAAGCATGTGAAACTGGCAATTTAAAGCTCTTACTGCTAAAGTTGCAGAAGTGTATACTTTCTTCCCCCATCTATCCAAAGCTCTGGAATCTCTGTCAGAGGGTACTGAATTTTTTGCAATGGAAGCCTTCACCCTTTTTGGACCCTGGGAAATAGTTTCTGGATCAGCAGAAGGGTTTTTATAAAGAAACTTGTGAGAGCCAGGGACTCTGTAATACCTATCTGGCTTGGCTGGTGCAGGGGGCAAAGAATCAGGAGATAAGCTGGATTCAGAGAACACATCATCCACAATATCTAGCACAGGCAGAACAGCCAGGGGCCTGTGCTGAGGTAATAAAAGGAAATCCCAGAGCCTTTTCTTGGATTCTGAGTAATCCTGACCTTCCCAATGGAAATGCTCCCTCATGGTATGTAAAGTTTCCCCAAAAGGATAATCCTCAGGAGGAGAGGCTGAAGGGATAGATTCTTCAGCATCAGAGTCCTCATAGGGGGGTAGAGAGTATCCCTGGTCTGAAGAGGAATCAGAGGAAATGGAAACCTGATCAGAGGAATCATAGTCTGTATCCTGCCTAGGCCTTTTCTCAGGAAGGGGATGGGAACCCCTGATTACAGTAATGAGGCCTTCGGCCATTTTAAGCATCTAGGCATGGAGGACTGTCTAGGAGAATGCTGTACTTGTTTCTTTGTCTTTAATGGTACTTTTGTCTTGGTTGTTGTTTTGATGGTAAGTTGTGAAGGTCTGAAAACACCCTCAGAAGCCGATGCCTGCTCAGCGGCTCCGGACCCATCTCAGGGATTAGTTTCCGTAGGCCCAATACCTTGAGTTTCCAGAGGCCTAGTTGTCTCCACGTGGGAGTCGGAGGCGGCCTGTGGCTCTGAGGTAGTGGGTGTCAGGGGCTGCGAAAGCGCCACACTGAGAACCAGCGAACTGGCGACTGGCCTAGAAGAGGTTTCGTCATCGGTTTTGGACCTTGGATGCCTGTCTTTATCCTTGTCTTTGCTTTTTTTCGGTATTGCGGTCGTCGGTTGATCTGACGGCATAGTATAATTGAACCTTCGGCCAAAGTAGTGCAAAGCAAAATCAAAACGTCTTTTTATAGTGCAGTTGTTAAATCTAGCACAAAACCGACAACTAGTGACGTCGTGATCAGGGCCTAGGCATGGAATACAGTAAGAGTGGAAGTCCTTATGAGGTATTTGCTTCCCACAAGAAATACAATTATTAACTTTTTCTGACATATGTCTGAGGCAAGAAAAAAGTTTCCCCAACGGGGTACTTAGCTTTATTGAAGACTTCGGATCTGAAATTCAACTTCGAAAATCTCAGGAGTCGGCTGACCGACACTTGCGAACTGCTTCTGCTTCGGGCACCGAGCGGCAAAAAAGACTGAAGAAAATGGCGTTGGATGCATCTTGTATACCCCTGGCGCACTGACGTCAGGGAAGAAGCGACAGCAACCGACGCTGGACCAAGACTTTGGAACTCTGGCCGACTGCGGGACCGCCTGACGGCAGGATAACCCAAGTGTAATGACTACAGCAGTGTAACACAATGAACATCTGACTGAGCAGCTCTCAGGCATGCAACACAGGCAAACAAGAAGTTATGTACTCACCATAATGTTCGATGTATGTAGTCCATCTCACCTTACATTCTTACCCGTGGGTTCGGAGCTGAACTTTGGCTCCGACTCGGTCATACCCTAGCTCAAAGTCTTCAATTGGCTCGTGGCTAAGAGGTATCCCATCGTGCAGCAGGTCTATTCCCCAGATCTTGTTTGCTGCAAGCTCATACACATACATACTGAGAAGAAGAATAACCCCAACAGAAAGGACTACTGATACCTAGAGACAATACCTCCAGGTCCTCCGGGAGGGGGAAGGAGGGAGGGTTAGTAAGAATGTAAGGCGAGATGGACTATATACATCGAACGTTATGGTGAGTACATAACTTCTTGATGTTATGTAGTTCAATCTCGCCTTCATTCTTACCCATGGGACAGCGTCCCTAGCACCTTGATCTTGGGTGGCTCAGTAAAAAATACTCTTGAGCACCGTGGAACCAAAGGAAGATCTGCCTCGAGACCAGATCTAATTTGTAGTGACTAATAAAGGTATGAGGTGATGCCCATGTTGCTGCAGCCCAAATATCATCCATAGACATCCTAGCCTGAAACGCAGTTGAGGTAGTCACAGAACGTGTAGAATGAGCCTTCACTTTAAAGGGTAATTCTTTGCCATTGGAAGCATAAATAAATGAGATGCAATCGTAGATCCAGCAATACAAGCTTACCTTAGAAACCGGAACCCCAAGTCTAGTGTCAAGACAAACATTTGATCTGATTTCCTGAAATCTTTTGTCCTATGTAAACAGAAAAGCAATTGTCTGTGAACATCCAGCTGATGATACTTAAATTCTGCCTTGTTGGAGAATTCAGGAAAAAACACAGGCAGTTCAATGGATTGGTTGATATTGACAACAGAAGCAACCTTTGGAACAAAGGAAGGGTTGGATCTTAAGAAGACCCTATCTTTGTAGAACACCAAATAAGGTGGCCTAATCGATAATGTTTGGAGTTCAGAGACCCGCCTAGCTGAAGGTATGGCTACCAAGAATACCGTCTTCCATGACAAGAATTTAATGTCACACATAGCTGCGGGCTCAAAGGGAGTTGAAGTGAACTTCTGTAGTACAAAATTGAGGTCCCATGGCATCACTGGATCAAAGACTGGAGGTCGGAGTAACAATGTCCCTCTCATAAAAACCCTACAAAGCCTATGAGCCATAAGGTTGGGCTCATTAGCAACATGAAAGATAGAAATTGCTGCCAATTGCACTTTAATGGTTGCTGCAGCTGAACCCTGACTAAACAGTTGAGAAAAAAATTCCAATATTGCCGAAATAGGCACTGTATAAGGACCAATATGTCTCTCATGGGCCCAAACAGAAAATCTCTTCCATTTACTGAAATAAATCTTCCTGGTAGAAGGCTTGTGGGAAGATGATAGAATTTGGACCATTTCTGGGGAAAAATCATGAAGCCTGACTAAGGCTGGAACTGGAGCAGTCAAGCTGTCAATCTGAGGGTCTGGATGGAGGGATGGAACTGTCCTGACACGAGTCAGCAGATCTGGAACAGGGTCCAGAATCCAGGGCTTGTCCATTAGATAGGGTTGAAAAAAGGAAACCAAATCTGATGAGGCTAGTGTGGGGCAATGAGGATCATTTTGCTCCCCAAAGACTGTGCTTTCTGAATGACCTTTGATATCAGAGGTAATGGTGGAAAGGCGTAGAGAAGAACGGAGGGCCAATCATAAGCCAGAGCATCCCTGGGTGTCTCCCCCTCCGGGGGGGATAAAAGTAAATTAGCTGCTGCATTTGGCATTGAGGGGGCTGGCAAATAGAAAGCAGGAACGCTGACCCCATCTGTGGAATATCTCTTCCGCAACATAATTGTTCAGGGACCACTCATGAGGCATTAGGATAGCTCTGCTCAGCCAGTCGGCAATCACGCTGGACTTCCCCGGTATATGCGTTGCAACTAGAAAGCGTTGGGAAGACACCACCCACCGCCAAACTCAAAGTGCCTCTCTGCAAAGGGGGGTATGACTTGGTTCCTCCCTGTTTGTTCAGGTACCACACTACCGACATGTTGTCTGAGTGGATTGCAATTGTCCCTAGAGGGAGAGAGCTCTGAAGTGCTTGCAATGCTAATAGCACTGCTCTCATCTCCAAGACATTGATATGCAAATGGGTCTTGTGATCCTGCCACGTACCTTGGACAGTCCTGCCAAGATAATGCCCCCCCCCACCCGATCTGGGAGGCATCCATGGTCACTGTGGCAACTGGAGAAGATGGGACAAAGGGCTTGCCCGCGTTGAGATTGCTGGCCTGAAGCCACCAGCGTAGATCCTGCTTGCAAGTATCCGTAATCAGAATAAAATGGGAGAGTGGGAGATGCTGCAGTGACCATTGGGTGAAAAGCAGCCACTGAAGAACTCTCATGTGTAGTCTGGTAAGGGGAACTAGCATGATCGTGGCAGCCATGGTCCCTATTAACTTGAGGACCACTTTTGCCCTGACCTTTCTCAATGGTAGTAAGGCGTAGACCTGCTGTTGTAGAGCCTGAATTCTCTCTTCTGGTAAGACGGCCCTCATGAGCAGCGAATCTAGTTCAGCGCCGATAAAAGTGACATGCTGCGAGGGCAACAAGGCAGATTCTTTTTCCAATTTAGAGTAATTCCTAACCGTTGGCACAGTGTAATGGTGGCATCCCTGGTCTGTAACAGTAGATGCCTGGTGGTGACAGAAAGGAGCCAGTCATCCAGGTACAGAAACACTTGGAATCTCAGACGTCTCAAGTGAGCCATTACCACTGCCATGCATTTGGTGAACACCCTGGGGGCTGTGGTGAGATCAAAGGGCAAAGCGTGAAACTGAAAATGACTGGCTCCCAGCCGGAAGCGTAAATGACTTCTCGATGCTCTGTCCATCTTGATATGGTAGTAAGCATCTTTGAGGTCAATAGAGCACATCCACACATCTTTCCCTAACAGATGTAGTATTGACTGTAAGGTGACCATGCGGAACATGGTCTTTTGTACATGAAGGTTCAGTTGGCTGAGATCCAAGATGGGTCTCAGATCCCCTGTTCTTTTTAGCACCAAAATAATCTGGAGTAAGTCCCTAATCCTACTTGGTCTGCGGGGACAGGCTGGATGGCTCCCTTTGAAAGCAACTTTTTTATTTCTAAAGTTGCGGAATCCTTGTGACTGGGTGGAACGTCTGGGATTCTCTTGGATGGTGGGGGAGGAGAAGAGAAGGGAATATGATAACCTCTGGAAATTATCTTTAATACCCACTCATCTTGGCGGGGGAGGAGAAGAGAAGTGAATATGATAACCTTTGGAAATTATCTTTAATACCCACTCGTCTTGGGTGACTTCTTGCCAGGCTTCTGGGTATAAAGAAATGTGACCCCCCGACCGGCTCCAGAGACGCACAATCGGGCCTCCCTTCAGGAGCACTGGTAGGGAGAACCACGAAAGGAATCACGGTCCCCCTGGTTACGCGGGCCTCCTTTGCCTCTAGGATGGCGTCTACCTGAATTTCCACTCCCTCCCCTGCCTCCAGAGGGGGAATCACTTTGTGTGACCTGAAACAACCTCTGCGACGTCCTGAACCACATCTTCCCACCCTTCTGGCCCTTGGGGTAAGGTCTAGAAGCCATGGAAAAACGGACTCCCACAGCAGACAGGGTTTTTCCTTCCTGCTCGCACCTATTGAGAGTGTCCTTCACATTGGTTCAGAACAACGATGAACCATCAAATGGGGCATTGGTGAATGTAGACTTGAAGGCCTCCGCGAAATTGCACAGGCGCATTCAGGAGTGTCTCTTAAGAGAGACTCCGGAACCCGCAAAAGTACTCCCTCCATCGGCTGCGTATGAGATCAGCCTTATGGAGGAGATGGTATGGGAATTTAAGGTAGATATCTGTGCATTGACCTTCTGTGTCACGGCATCAGAAATGTTACTCTGTAGAGAATCTCCTAGCTCTATTAGGAAATCTCTCTGGAACCTTGTAAAATGCATCAAGTAGTTCAGCGACCGCAATGTAAAGACCGCTGAGGTAAAATCACGCTTCCCATACCTGTCCATAGCCCGGGACTCCTTGTTAGGTGGATGGACGGTAGACAAAGTTTCAGCAAGTTCCTTCTTGGTGGCCGCTGCCACCACCATGGTATCTACTGAAACGCCTTTAGATAGATACTCCTTGTCAGAGGGGGAGGACAAAAACTTATTGGGTCTCCTTGGCACCGGTTCCACAGTGTAAGGAGTTTCCCACACCTTTTGACAGACAAGGTCTAATAGCTCATCAAAAGGGGGAGAACTAGACCCAACTAACAAGAAACAGAGCCTCTAACTCAAATGGTAAAGAAACCAGCATGGGAAACAACAGGGAGGACTAGGTCCTCTAACTTAAATGGGCCTAGCCCGGGGAAACAAAGGCAGGAAAGCACCACTAGTCAGACACAAAACTAAACTCTAACAGAATGGAGCACCAAACCAAAAACCACACAGAAACAATGGGGAGGACTAGGTCCTCTAACTTAAACGGGCCTAGCCCGTGGGAAAAAGAAAATGAACGGGATACCCAAACAGCCAGACAAGGGCACAAAAAACAGCCAGAGAAACAAATACAGGTGGCAAAATATCACTACCACACACACACACAGAGCTATGAAAATAGCTTTTTTGAGCAACAAGTCAAAGTTTATAAATATTTTATAAACAATATACTTAGCCACGGCCAAAAGCGAGACCACGTCTGAGCTTAACAAGTGGCAAACGAGATTTGGGGAATAGACCTGTTGCATGATGGGATACCTCTTAGCCACGATCCAAATGAAGACTTTGAGCTTGAGTATGGCCAAGTCGGAGCCGAGGCTCGGCTTCGAACGCACGGGTAAGAATGAAGGTGAGATTGGACTACATAACATCTGGAGTTAGCAGGATTTTGTGTAGAATCAATTTAATCTGCATGCTATTTTATAGTTTTGTCTGTGAAAGAGGAGGTTTGTGATTTTTTTTTTACTACGATTAACTGATTTGAAGCTTTACTGTAGATTTCCTAGTGGTATAATAGTCTTGCTTTTAGAAAGGTATGCTCAGGTTTTATTTTTATTTATTTATTTTACATTTGTTGACCGGGTTTGTCCAACTGAACTGAAGAGCCCTTTTTCAGTGGAGGCCCAGGGAGAAAAGCTCCAACATATTAAACAATTTTCATTACAAATTAGCATTAAACAGCAATGTTACAGGATTATTGCAAGGCATTAAGTAGCATTACAATGTTATACAGCGTCAATAATCAGGAGTATAGCAAAGCTCTTTCAAGATGTATAAAAAGAAATATGTCATTAAGATGAATATAGTTTTTGGGGTAAGTGGTTAAAAAAAAAACAGTTTTATCATAATGTATGATTGGTTGCTGTGAAATAATGTGGGTGAGGTAACAACCCTTTTTATTAAGATTTTTGTAGTGTTTGTATTGTCTGAAGAAGTGCCAGGAGGCATGAAAGCGCTCACTAGTTTGTACCTGAATAAAAGTTTTGTCTTTTATTCATTATTAAGACAGCCGTGTTTGTTTACTCCCATTTTGAACTTTTGTTTATCATAATGTAGTTGCATGAAGTCAAGACAATTACTACAGAATGTTTCTCTGAAGCGATTAGCTTAATAGGTTTTAGAAGACAGCAGAAAGAGCAGTCAAGGAAGATTAGACAGAGCTAGTCAGAATAGTGAGTTAAGGGCATAAAGTAGATTAAGGTATGGGAAGTAGGGGATGTTTAAGGAGGGAGAGTGCAGTGGCAGGACCAGTGCATGCTGTTTTTATTTCTAAATGCCATTTTTTCCATTCTTTATCTTTGTTGTGTACTACCTTTTTGTGTAAGCAATGGTGCAGGTTTTGATCTGACTTTTTCTGCAGTGAAATGCAACAGAATTTAACATGGACAGAAAAGTTTTGTTGAAGTGAGTGAAGCCATCACCTGAAGGCAGTGCTTTTGATGGTTCCCAGTTGCTGTGCATAAGGATGGATAAAGTTTCATTATGACATTTGGTTGTATTTCTGACTGTTTATATTAGACGTTTCTATGAATTTTGGTGTGTTTCCATATGGTGAAGACCAGGTTATTGATCACTAATTCTGTCAGGCGTAGTTCTGCATGTGTAATCTTGATGGGATCTGATGTGAGTATCCAGTCAAACACACTTTACTTCCCAGTAACGTTACCTGCTCTTGTGGTCATATATATTAGATGTATTAATCCATATTGATTGATAGTAGAGTACACAGTTTTATAAATACTCTTGAGACAATCAATATTAAGGTCTCCTAGGATTATTTTCAAGAGATACACTCATAGTTAGCCAAAATAATATGCCTCCAGAGGCTAACCTGTCTGCACTAGAATGTAAAGTGTTGCGACACATATACATATTTTTAGTTTATTTTAACTGTAATTACTGGGATTTCAATATTATCAATGTCTGGTGTTCATATGGCATGCACAGACAAGTTAAAAGCTTTTGAAAATAAAATGGCCACACCACCACCAGCTCTTCTACACTGTAATCAGGAAGCAGTATTTCTTCATTTTTGTGTGGACTTCCAGCAGGGTTTATGTTACTGCAATTATTTCAAGCAAGTACAAGAATACCCAGTTATGCAGGGGTGTCATTTTACTCAGCATACTAAAGGCATTTAAATGACATTGTTTTAATCCAAAAGGGCTGCTTGAGAAAGGTACATTAAGAATTTGTAATTCAGTATTATGCATGGTAGGTCCTGGGTTACAGTGAATATCCCCACATTTTAGAAGAACATTGTTTTTAAGCTCATAGTGGTGTTCAGACTCCTGCAGTAATGCTTGCTTACATCTGGCTTACTTAATTCTAGATGTTTGTTTTTTTGGTAGATATTTTAAAATTAACAGGTCAATTGCATCAGATCTGAATATCTGAAAGTTTATATATACTAACTGGTTAAGTAGGAGCGTAAGGGTAATAGTACCATAAAGTACTAGGGGACTGCGATAGCTGGTGAGTAAATACAGGAAAAGAAACTATAAATAAGACTAAATAAATAAATTAATAAATAAGTTTCAAAGCCCTACTGCACTCTGTATTCTACACACTGCTAAGAGGTGATCTATGTCTGGCATACAAGGCATCCTCCAACTCAGTGCTGATGGATTTACTGCAGATAACTAAGTCAAATGTCATCAGAAATACTTGGTCTAGGGTAATTGACCTCTTCTGCAACATCAACAGAATGGTTTGGATGGACAGGTATATCTCACAGAGGATATTTCTGCTGTGAAACAGACTCCATAGCCACATAAAACAAAGTTCATGCCTGTACATATTCAACAGCAACTTGGATATATGGCTGGGAAACAAAAAAAAATTACCCCATGACTGCCTCCTTACCACTAACGGGCAGACCCAGCACCTAAGTGCTTTATCCTATGCATGGGACCCCCCCAAATTATCTATGGTAAGAGCCTAGTTATTTTCAATAGGGGTAATACATAATTATCACCCAAGGGATGGGTAAGACCATCTCAGACCAAAAGGGAGAGATTAATTTGGGCCAAAAAAGGAAACTGGCAAGGATTAAAATGACCCACAAGGGCAGCTAGCCTAGGCAATATCTATGAACCTATGAATCTATAAGAAGTTGTATTATTTCATAGAATTATTTTTGAATTTAGGTTGTGTTTGCATTAACATCTTAGTGGCATAGAATGACATTTTTTTAATAGGGTAATGTTGAAGGGTGACAGTACAGATTGGTAGGTTGAATGCAATTCTGCAAATATCTGTAATATATAGTGTGATATACTGTTACTAGTTATATAGGTATAATGTTATGCACACAAGGTTAAGGGAAAACTTTGTCTGGATTCAACAGAAGGAAATATTAAATGTATACACTGGGAGGGAACCAAAGGACTGGGGTAGTTTTACTGAAGTGTAAGAAAAACAGAGTTTGATTACTGTAACTCAAGTAGTAGGCATCATTACAGTGGATTAAAAAGTGAAGGAAGACAGAATGACAGTGAATGACGAAGGAGCAGCAAGAAAAAAAAAAGAGGAAATGACTGTTCTTTGCTGTTGAATTTACAATGGCCACTGTGTGTGAAGCTGCCAGCTGGGAGTACTATCTGAAACCTACTTTTCAAATGTAATTTGAAACTGTTCTCTGACTGGCAAATGTTAAGACTTTTATCACATCTGCACTAATATTATTAAGCCAGATGAACCATATCAATCCATTTTAAATGCCTTCTTCAATACAGCACCCAAGGCTAAACTCCCATCAACTCTAATCTCAGCCAATGCTATAATATTTACATCTAGTTTGGTACCAGGTATTTTCTTACATAATGTATGTGGGTAGCAAGTAAATACTGCTGAAAACACGTCAGTCGGGCAGTTTCCCAATTCTTCCATGCCATTCAACAGAGACAGTAGAACTTTTTTATGTTAATGGATTCTCTGTTCCTTTTAACCTCTATTAAAATATATGCCATAATCAAGCCATTACAAAGTAGAGCTGTCTGTTGAGATATGACAATCTATTACATGAGGTAGCAGATGACAAAGTTGCTATTTTTTCAAGCGTCAGTAACACTGGAGTGGCGAGAAAAAGAGGGGTACAGCAATGGGTGGGTCAACAGAAGAACTTTGAGTGTCAACTCTGCAGTGGAAGCTTAGGATGTGTAGGATCAGAAGAAGCTGGGAACACACCTGTACCCTTTTTAAACTACAGCTCTAGATGCATAAGCTTTTATTTTTAGAATGTAAAGTTAATCTATTAGAAGTACAGATGAAAGATATACAATCTGACAACAGTATGGACAGAGTAATTTTGGTAACTCTAGATCCTTGGTTGGTCTTTGAAAAGGATATAAAAAGCTGGTCATGCTTCCAGATAGCTTTAGTAGTACAGGGGAGACAGAATCTCAGTTGATGATGTCCATCCAAAGTAAGTAGGATATATTCACCTAGACTGGAATGGTTGGGAAAGAAAACAGCCAAGTGAATAGACTGGTTCAAGACTGTCTTTGAAACTACTTTGTGCATGGAGGAAGGGTTTGGTCTAAGAAATACCCTGTCAATGTGGAAAATCAGGCAGGGTTGTCTGCAGGACAAAGCCTGGAATCCTGAAATCCTTCTAGCAGACATAATGGCTACTAAGAAGTCTTCCAAGAGAGGAGCCTGAGAGAGAGAGAGAGACAGAGGAAGTAGGCTCAAAGTAGGGACTAGTAAGAGCTTGAAAAGTAAAAATGAGTGGAGAAGTGAGAGCTCAAGGTGGCAGACTGAAAAGAAAAGTGCCCTTCTAGAAGGCTTTACATATCTTAAGGGAAGCTACAGTTTTAGAATGCAGCCCTTGATGGTAGTCTGAAATGACTGCCAATTGGATTTTAACAGCTGAATAACACACACCAGAGTCAGAGACCTGCCAAAAAATTCAGAATACATGGGACAGGAACTGAAAAAGGATCCATACCATTTCCAATAGCCGAAAGAAAAAATATTTTCCATTTGCCTTTACACTGTTTCCTTGCTGACTGCTTCTGAGAAACATTAAGATACATACCACTCTGACAAGTAATGAGGGATCATTGGCCATCATTAGAAATGGGTAAGCCATGCAGTCAGATTGAGGGCCTTGATGTCCAGGTGACGCTTGCTGGATGGACAGAACAGAAGATCTGGATGTGGGTCCAGATACCAGGGAGGTCAGAGGAGATGAGGCCAAAGCATGGGGAGCTATATTTGATTAGGCCAAAGAGAAGCAATGAGAATTATGACCGCAGTGCACAGGGATGTTTTCTGTACGAATTCTGACATAAGGAGAAGGGGAAGAAATGCATACAGAAGACCAGGTGACCAAGGAATGGACCAGAGTGTAACTCGGTGAGAGTCCTTGTGGAGGGATAAGAGGAAAAAGTCTGCTACATTTGGTGCTATGGGGAGAGGCGAACTGATTGCAAGGCTAGCCCCAGTGCCTGAATATTTCAGCCACTACTGCTGGATTAAGAGGGATCACTTGTGAGCCATAAAAATATAATGACTAAGCCTGTCCACTAGGAGACTGGTCCAGCCTGGGATTTGCACTGCTATAAGAAAGTGCTGTGAAGATATAGCCCACTGCCACACTCTCATGGCATCCTAGCAAAGTAGGTAAGAGTGGGATCCCCCTTGCTTGTTGATATACTATACAACTGATGTGTTGTCGGTGTGGATGAAAATCGTAATGCTACCCACCCAGAAAGGAGGAATCAGTGGTAACCATGGCTGACGGTAATGGGAAAATGAATGGTCTCCTTTCTTAGACTAGAGGGGAAATAATCTATCATTTCAGATCTTCATGTCACAAGAAAGACAATCTTAACGGGTGGTGAAGAGAATAATTAGTTTGATACCACTAAATAAAGTCCACTGTAGTACTGACATGAATTACCTGGCATGGAGAACTAGCATGATGAAGGCTGCTAGAATGCCTTGCAAACAACGAATAACAAAGGCTGGGGATATTTTGGTTTTAATGAACTCTTGCAGTTGAAATCAAAGGGACAATGAGTCTAGAAACCTTGCAATCTGATAAGTTGTATCCAGATGATACTGTATAAAAATTAATGATTGAGAGGGTTCCATATTTGATTTTTCATAGTCTATGGAGATACCCAAGGACTGACACAAATGAAATAATCAGCCTCTTGCTAGACTCAGACATTCGTTTGTGTTTGCAATGAGGACCAGTTGTCCAGATAAGGGAACACTCAGTAACCTTGCAGCCTGAGATGCAATGCTACCACCAACATGCATGTGTTAAACACATAAGGGGCCGTGGTGCAACAGAGGGACAGAATTCAGAACTGATAATGACTGGCTTTCAGCCAAATAAAAATAAATCTTCTGGACAGCCTTGCAGTTTTGACGTGGTAGTAGGCATCCTCAGGGTCTATACAGCATGTCCAGTCGCCCTTCCACAGAAGTGAAAGGATGGACTGCATGATAACCACCTGGAATGTGGTCTTTTTAATGCATGTGTTTAGGTCAAGTCAAAAAGGGGCCTGAGGTCCTTGTTTTTCTTTGGAACTACAAAAATGTAGTTAGACTCCCTGGATCCTCTCTGGTCTGGTGGGACTTCTTGGTCAGCTCTTTTGTGTAGAAGCTGTAACATTTTTCATGCGGTAGCCCCTTCTTTGATGGGGTGGCAGATCTGTGAGGGCCTCTGTTGCAATTTTGGGGGGGAGAAAGAAAATGGATGATGTACCACCTGGATAGAATTTTCTTCACCTGGAATCCTGTATGATAGCCGACCAACCTTGAGGGTGAAGAGAAAAATGCCCCTTGACTGTCTCTAGAGAGTAGCAATCCATGAACCATCCAGGAGCGCTGAAAGGGTTTGCTTGGAAAGGTGCCTCTCAACCCTTGGTTCTGTTCCCCCCCAACCTCTGCCCATCGGGAGGCATCCATTAGAACCCCCCCCCCCCACCTCATACAGCCTGTTGGAAGAGACGTCAAAGGAAAAATGTTGAAACCTTTTAAACCAGAAGCCCTTGCTACCTCTCTGATTCCTGGAAAAGGATCTCTGATGGGTAGAAAAATGAATTTCAGTGTCATACAGCATCTTTCCTTCTTGCTCATTCTTTACTAGGGTATCTAATTTTTGGCCAAATAAAGAGGATCCATCATAAAGGGTGTTTAGGAAGGATGCTTTAAAATTGTCCACAATGTTGCATAGTCTTCAGCAAGGCATGATGGTGCATTGCTATACTGTTGCCCGCTGCTCTCACTGAGCCACTGGGTGCATCACACTGTAGCCTTGTGATCTAATTTGTAACAGACAAAATGAAGGATAATTTGGCTTCCATAATTTTCCTGACATCTGGTATGGGATGTATTCAAAGTGAATCCAAGGTTTGTTTAGAAACAACCCTTTGGATCTGAGTCATGTTGGATACCTAATTTAACACCCAGAGGGAAAACTTTCCGAAGGAGAAGGCTCGCTTTCCAAACCAATTATCCTAGATTTCTTTTCGGATGATGGACCATAGAGCTCTCTTCAGATGGCTTTTTTTTTGTGACTGCTCCAACCACAATGGAATCTATCATAGGCCCCTTACTCCAAAAGGGATCGGCCTTTGGGGTCTCAAGATTTTATCAAGTTTTTGAGAGATAGGTTCTACCACATTTGGGTCACAACATGCCCTCTCATGATTAAGTGTATCAGGTGGCCAAGCGGGGGGACCACCCAAGGAAGTATATCAGTCAGGTCTAAAGGCCTCAATGAAAACTTGCAAAACTGAGGAAGGGGAGTCAGTGGGCCAGTTCCCCCTCTATCTTATCAAGTCCATGACTTGCATCCTTGGGGGACAGCGGAGAGAACTTTCCCCATCATCAAGGTCTGTGTACTCAGCGAGAGGAATCCAAGTGTCTCCTTTTACACTTGCACTTAAAATGCACTTCAGGGGGAGAATCTTTCAAAGAACCACAGGTGTCCTTGTGCCATTGCTGAAGGGATGGACTAAGACCTTTAGAGCTGGGCTGTCCATGGGGATGACGGTGAGGACTGAAAGCAGCAGACAGAACAGGACATAAGGGTGGAGATGAAGTACTAGGAGCATCCCCTTCCCTCATAAGCTGGTGGGCTAGAACCTTTTCAAATGTCTTGAAAGCACAGGTCAATGCAAATGGCACCAAGGGGGGGCAGCACCTGAAATGACCCTAATTCCAAGGTCAACAAGGGAGAAGGAAAACAAAGCTGCAGCCCAACAGCCTAAACATCGGTCAGATCACAGGCACAGTCTGGTGCTGAGATATCAACAGCCAAAGTACTCAGTGGTACAAAGAGACCTAAACAGGTCAGTGCTGAGATTGCCTTTGAGACCTCAGTGTAGAACGTTTAGCTCTGGGACACACTATACTCTGAAGACTTAGGAGTTGAGTATGTCAAAAAGCTGAGTATGTCAAAAGAGTTGTCAGAGTTGATGCATGCAGTACTGTTCACAGGTAAAGGTAAATACTAGGCAATCACATTCAACAGACTATTATACACCTAGCCAATAATTAGAGAGAGACCAAAGGTAAGAATCAAACCCTGTACCTTGTGTCTGTCAGGTAAACTTCTTAACATTATGTCAACCCCCAGCACTGACAGAGGAATGATGGGGAAAACTTAGAGGTGAAGCCACCAGCTCCATCATGAGACCAAGGGAAAGAGCAAACATCAAAGGAGAGGGAAGGCCTGCCCTGTTTACCCTCAGAGTTGAAAGGGATGGTATTGCTTCCATGTCTACTTGTGGCTTCACAAAGGCCATCATCATCTGCTCCCAATCAAAGTCAACAAAAGCTTTTGGAGGACCTAGTAGACCTAATGAATGTCGCACACAAAGGTCTGGAGCTGCCAAACTCAACAGCTTCCTCTCAGAAGATCAGGAGCTCAGAGGTTAGCTTCTTGGAACACTTATCAAGTATTATTTTAGGTTTGGTATTAAAGATGGCCAGCACTAAATGTCGAAACACTGATGGGTTTGATGTTATCAAAACTGGAGGAAACTGAAGGTTTAATCTTTACTTTAGGAAAGGGAGAAGAAGAATGAAGACATTACTCAGAAACCTTTATTTTCATTGTCTATCCTTGTCAGGAGGCTTAGTAGCTTGCTTGTCATAATTTTTAGCTAATTGGCGAGATGAAGCAATGGCCAATTCTCCCACTGTGGCAAGGGAGAAGGCCTTTCCGAAAAAGAATGTTATGTCAGTCGCTGAGAGACCGAGAGCCAAAGGTAGAATATATTTTGCACTGAACACAAATGCACTGGCCCATGACATAAGAAGCACTACTGGTATGGGTTTTGCAGTCAGATTTTACGCCCACACTTTCAACATTTTTCAAAACCCGAAATCTTTTGTATGTCAGTCAGGACAGTAGAAAGCAGTAAAGACTTCCAGCAAATACCTCTGGTAAAGGCAATCCTAGGGAAAAAAAGATTTATTTAAGTTTTGTTTTTTGTACTGAGGAAAATGAAAAAGATGATTTAGTGGACTAAAGTCAGAGAAAAAAATGACTTAACTGTGACCGATAACTACTTTTGTTTCTGCCTTATCAAGTCAATTCATTATTAATGCAAAAGAATGCAGTGAAGGTTTGTGCAATCATGTCTCACCTATTAGCTCTACGATATACCTCATCTTTTATGAGGTTCCACGTGGCCGCAGCACAGGTTGGGTCAAACTCTTCCTCGTTTGTTTTAGACTTTGTAATGATGCTGGTCTTCTTGTTATCCTTTTCCACTGGCACACAACTGAGAGACTCTAGACCTTCAAAATAAAAATGGAGATGCTTAAAAGAAACAGGGGTTTAGAAAGCAAAGTGAAGTCAAGCTTACTGTTGCACAAATCTTCCACAATATATATTACAACAAGATGACACTATTTGAAACTAGCCATACATAGATATGGCTCCATATGCAAAATTAATTTTTAACTACCCTCTCTCCATACCTCCCAGTAACCACCAGTATATTACAAGGCTCTATCCTTGGTCTTTAACATTCTCATCAACACCCTCCACACAGCCACACAACAGACCTCCCTAATACAGCATGCAGATGACTCCATACTTATTTGCACATCTGACACTGTGGCACACCCCTTAAAAATTACTCAGGAAGCTTTAACAGCAATCAAAACATGACTTTGTAACTCACACCTCATACTCGACTGTAAAAAATACAAACTACTACTTTTCCCCCCAAATCCCTCTCCCATGAAAAAAACAAAATTTAAAGTCCTCTCTCTTGGTAATACAACCACTGAAGTCACTTCTCACAGCAAATTATTAGGGACGATAGTGGATGATAATCTTAAATTCCTCCTGCACATACAAAATTGCATAAGAAAAACTCATTAAAAACTAGGGACGCTTAGAGAGAAAAACTTTCTCACCAACACAACTAAAGCTACACTTCCCACTACTTATCTCCTCCCCACACTTCTTTATGGCGCTCCCATCCTTACTAACCTTCAGGCATCACAAATATCAAAACTTGAACAATGTTATAAGAAAGTTGCTAACTATCCAGCAAATACCCCTTTCAGAAAGTGCAGTTGTGTAAAATCTTACCATAACAGTAGATGTTTTTCTCTTCACTGTTGCACTGTTCCTTACATAAAGGACATCCTGCCAAGAATAGCCCAATATCTGTCCTGTATACCAAAGCTTTTGGTGTTTACAGGTGCCATACCTCACACGTGTGTTTCCTGTGTAAGGCATAGGGTATAAAGGTGAAGTACAGACACGCACTTCAGAAATGAAAAGCCCCCAAGAGGAACAGAATGTCTCACAGGGACCACAAGGAACATGTGCATCCAGAAGGAGAAGAGAGAGAAGGAGGGTGAGAACAGGGTAGAGCAGAGGGGCAGGAGGGAGGGATCAAATACTGCAGTGAAGAGAAGGACATCTACTGTTATGGTAAGATTTTACAGAACTATACTGTGTCCTTCCACATCACTGTTGCAGTATTCCTTATATAAGGGAGAGTACTAATGCTCAAGAGGAAACCCGGAGGACTATGTCAATGAACAGCTGTCTTGAAACCCATGCAAGATAGCCCTAGCAAAGCCAACTCTTGCCACGGAAATAATATCCAACTTGTAGAGGCAACATCCAAAAGGAATGGACCTTGAGAAAAGTGGTGAGGTGAGAAAGATCCAGAATTTGTCTCTAGGTGCCTTCCTTCCTAGGAACCAAAAAGATTTTAATATAAAAACCCTCCCTTCCTGGGCAGACAGCACAACTTGAATGGTGCCCTCAGTCAAGAAAGAATGAAGTTGTTCTCAAGGTGATTAAGGGATGGCCAGAAAGGGAGGAAGAGATTTCCAAACCATGAAATAGCCTGGCAGACAACTGACAGAGCCCAAGAGTTTGCTGCAATTTGGAAAAGGCAAGGGTAGACAAAGGGACAAGGGAACCTGGCCAAGGGAAGCAAACTGTCAAACAGAACCTGGCTGGTCCTGAAAAAGTTGTATCTGGGAAACTGGGATCTGTGTAGTTTTACCAGGAGGTACATGTCTAGAACGATTTTTACCATTGGGCAGAGGACCAGACTGCCTGCGAACAAGAGCAGATTTGGAAAGGTAATTCTCCTGAAACTTTGCAATAACAGAAACAAAAATATGTTTCAACTCCTGCAAGGCTTTGTCCTTATCCTTGAGAGATTTAAAAAGTTCAGCAGCAGCAGTAAGAAAGAGATTTTTTATTATCCAAAGGAGCAGCCAATAATTTGACTTTAAAGTCATCAGGCAAAGCTTGAAGATGAAGCCAAGAGTAATGCCTAATAACAGAACCAAATGCAGCAGCCCTGAAAAAAGCATCAGCTGCATCATGACTGCATTTAATAAAGTAGAGGGCAACTTGAAAGACAGAACCTAACAATGAAAGGGCCAAAGCCTTCCACTTAGAATCAGGAAATCAGAAATCACCTGAGAAACTTAAAAGAGGAGGGCCAAAACATACTTGGTCATATGAGTCTGGTAAGTATAGCCCAAAAATACAGGGTGGAAGCAGTATAGGCCTTTTTGTCCAGCCTCTACATGGCTTTACTATCCATATTTGAAGGAGACAACTTGGTAAAAGGCAACAGCTTGAAAGGTTTTGTCAGAGGAGACAAACACCACAGAAGGCTCAGCAGAAGGGGCATTTATACAGACATTTACAATCATTGAGCACCTTGTAAAATCAGGTTTCTTAGGAGCTAGGGGTTGAGGATCAGGGCTACAGAAGCTGCTGAAAAGGTATCCAGGAAGGCAGGTCAAAACTGGAGGAACAGCAGAAGGCTTGGGAGACTCCATCTGGAGGAGATCATAACACCTCTTATGGATACGAGAAACCTGAGAACAAACTCATTTAAATAATTCCATCATAAGGGAAATACTGTCCCCAAATGAAAATTCGTCTAAAGGGGAATTTGGAATAACAGAATCTTCTTCGTCTGGACCATAGTCCAAGGGGGAAGGGATCAAAGTAGAGTAGGCTAATGACTTTTCCTCTGAATCCTGATCTTTATCAGAGGAATCCTGCTCCCTAGGTTTTTAAGAGGTTTGGAAGACCGAGGAGGCTTTAAAGCCATTAAAGTGTTAAACAATCTCCGAGTAAAATCCTGCCATTCTCATTGAAGATCTTCAACTGGAGGGGAAATATGGTTGTTTTTTTTCTTTTCTTTTTTGTGGGACATCCACATGAAAAAACCTGGTGAGGGTTGAAGCATTACCAACACTTATGTGTGATAGAAATCTCCTCCCTCACTAAGCTCTGCAGAATCTCCCTTGTCCCTAGGATACAGTCAGCTGAGGTTCCTCCCCAACATCTGGAGCAGAGATTTTAAAGCCTCTGAGGACGTGTGAGAAGTTGGATCCATGCCAGTCTCCGATGGGGTTGCAGCAAATGAATCTGAAGCAACAAACAGACAATCTTCCAGGCTTTCTCAAGCCTCAAGACAGCTGTTTGGGAGAGGCTAGACAGCAGCTGTGTCAGACTTGAGTTTTTTTGGCCTTTTTCTTGGCTGATCGATGTCGGACTCTTGGGACGGGATGACTCCGCTGCAGCACCCTGAGCCAACAGTTTAGGATGCTGATTTTCAAGGTAGATAAATAAGAAGGAAAGGCAACTACATAGGGTCTTGAAGACAAACACTTGGCAGACAGAACACTCCGTGTGGTCGTGGAAAGCACCTAGACAGAAAAGACACTGATAGTTCTGATCATTATGGGGAGTCTGCCTCTTACACTGACATTTTCCCTTTCTGGATGACATGAAGCTAACAACACTAAAATTGAAAGGGAAAGCTAACACGGAACCCCAATCGGGCAGTTATCTGAAAAATGGTTTGGTAACCACCACAGAAGAAAGGTGTTCAGAATGACGTTCAATGACAGCATTTTGACTAGTGGCAAAGAAGTTCTGAATTGTGTGCGTCTGTACATGTGATGTATGGCGCCTGTAAATACTGAAGGGGTTGATATACTGGACTTATGTTGGGCTATGTTTGGCAGGAGATCCCTTACCTAAGGAATACTGCAACAGTGACATGAAAGGAAGCCTAAATTGGTTAGAACTACCCTATCAACTAACATATACACAGCTTCTTATCACCTATAAAATTATCCAGAATCCATCTGCTTGTCTGGCACTAAATAATATTCTACACAACTATGTTCCACGTAGGTCAGTATGATCCAATGACCAAAAACTCCTGTCTGTCCACAAACCTATCAAATCTGTTAGGCACTGTCTGTACTCGTACCATGTTACTAAGGCCCGGAACTCCTTATCTCCAGCCATTAGTTCAATACCCTCCCTCCCATCCTTCAAAATCATTCTGAAAGACTTTCTAGCCAAAAGCTGTCTGTGTTCTTGCTCAACATCAGGATAAACTATATCCCTAAAAGTGGACAAACATCTTTTCATACCGTACATCATCTTATTCTCTCTTATTCACTTCCTTCCTTACTTATGCCAATTTCTCTCCCCTGGTATTCTCTCTAAATATACCATAAGCCTGCTTTTGTCTCACTTTGTATTGCAAGTCCTGTTTGTATTATACTAACTTACCTTTAATTTCTCTATAAACTCGCTAAAATTTCTCTATTAAACCATTATCATACAACTCATATCTACTCAACCTATGTTTTCATATTATGTCTAATTTAGTATAATTATTTACACTGTATTTTTTATGTAGTTTTAAAGACTGTAAAATTATTTTTAAAATGTTTTGTAATACTTTGGAGCTTTTCTCCCCAGGCCTCCTCAGAAAATGGGCTCCTACCCAGTCAGACTTTCCCGGTAATCAGATGTCAATAAATAAATAAATTACCACAGAAAGCTATGAATTAGACCAGAGATTATATACACCACTTACATGTACTATACAATACAATGACAAACTCCCAAGAAAAAAAGAAAAGAAAAGAAACCGCAGACAAGATAAATCAAGTGAGGACATTCCTTGGAAAAAATATGTTCAGGAAAAGATTAAAATGAACTCTAAGGTAAAAAAGATTTAAAAAGCTGCATTTAGAAAAATGTGTCTCACAGTGGTGCAGTGGATAGTGTTGTCACCTCACAGCAAGAGGTTCCCCACTTCGACTCTCATCTGGGGTGTTTTATATGCAAAGTCTGCATGTCCTTCCTATGTTCGTGTGGGTTTCCTTCTGGTCCTCAATTTCCTTCCACATTCCAAAGACATGCAGTAGGTGGACTGGACACTCTAAACTGGCCATAGGTGTATGTGTGTACATGTGTGTTGTGTGGAAGAACAACTGCAGAAGGGATAGCCACCCAGTGGTGTAAACCTTGGCTCTAGAGGACTGTCACTGTTGAAGTGATACTTGGACTCCATGTGCAAAAATGGCTTGTGGATTGATGTCTCAGTTCCTGTAAGGTTTCGAAGTGCTAAAGAGATTCTGTAACAAATGCATGTCCTGTAAAGAAAAAAAAAAAAGAAGTGAGGACACATGCAGTGACATTCTTCTTCTCTTTAGGCTGTTCTCGTTAGGGTCGCCACAGCAGATCATCTATTTTCATTTCTTCCTGTCCTCTGCATCTTGGTCCATCACACCAACCACCTGCACGTCCTCTCTCACCACATCCATAAACCTTATCTTAGGCCTTCCTCTTTTCCTCTTACCTGGCAGCTCCATTCTTAGCTTCCTTTTCCCAATATACCCAGCATCCCTCATCAGCACATGTCCAAACCAACGCAATCTCGCCTCTCTGGCTTTGTCTCCAAACCGTCCAACCTGAGCTAACCCTCTAATATACTGATTCCTAATCCTTTCCATCCTCGGCACACCCAGTGCAAATCTTAACATCTTTAACTCTGCCATGTCCAGCTCTGACTCCTGCCTTTTTGTCAGTGCCACAGTCTCCAACCCATATAACATAGCTGGTCTCACTACCCTCTTGTAGACCTACCCTTTCACTCTTACTGGTACCAGTCTGTCACAAATCACTCCAGACAATCTTCTCCACACATTCCACCCTGCCTGTACTCTCTTCCACACTCACCATTACTCTCAACTGTTGATCCCAAGTATTTAAACTCATCCACCTTCACCAACTCTCCTCCCTGCATCCTCACCATTCCTCTATCCTCCCTCTCATTTACACACATATAATCTGTGTTAGTCCTGCTGACCTTCATTCCTCTCCTCTCTAGAGCATATCTCCACCTCTCTAGGGTCTCCTCAACCTGGTCCCTACTCTCACTACAGATCACAATGTCATCTGCAAACATTGCAGTCCACGGGGCCTCCTGTCTGATTTTCTCTGTCAACCTGTCCATCACCACTGCAAATAAGAAAGCGCTCAGAGCTGATCCTTGATGTAATCTCACCTCCACCTTAAACGCACCCATCACTCCCACTGCAGACCTCACCTCTGTCACACTATTATTTATTGACATTTGTTAATCGGGTATGTCCAACTGGGCTTGAGGCCCATTTTCAGTGGAGACCTGAGGAGAAAAGCTCCAATACATGAACAAATTACAGAAAATTCTAAATTTTAAAACCAAGAATATACAAATAAATGTAATTAAACATCTAAAATTCAATTATACAGAAAATGTAAGTAAAAGGAGTAAATTGCAAAGCAAGCACACAATTTTTTTTTTATCAATTTTATTTACATATGTACAAGCAGAGCTTTTAACCAACAGTTCTGATTAGTAAACATCAGTACATATCCTAAGATAATAGAGTACTTATGAGAGAGAGGAGGGAGAAAGAAAGGTTGGAAAGTCGGGTGCTTAAGTTGGTGCCTGACAATGGCAGCCTTTCCATATTCTTTGCTAGGTATGATCCTCCCAACCTCCACTGCTGCTCCTGTCTGTGTCGTATGCAAAGAGCTGATAATTTTCTCTGCTCCATCATAGTTTTCCTGTACACTCCTTCTAGCAGTCTCAAATTTGTTAGCTTCTGGAGCTTCAGTCAGTACTGAGGGCGTGCTGTCACCAAACTCTGTAGAATTGAAGCATTTCTTTTCTTTGCTTCTAGAATGTATCATCTGAGGCTATACCCCAGCATACTCTTTGCTACAGTAACTGGTCCATCACTATGCAAATTATAAAGTAGTCTTGGTACAATCAAAAGCCTCAGATCCTTTTCCTCCTCATTTGGCATCTGTTACATATTAACTGTGGATACTTCACACCAGAGTGCGTGTGTCTTATTATGCTACTTTGCATTTATTCATACTGAACCTCCTCTGCCACCTTTGTGCCTACCTGTTCAGCCTTTCCATATCCTTTGCGAGGTATGCAAAGAGCTGATCATTTTCTCTGTTCCATCAGACATATCTGAGGCAAACACACTGAGGTGCACCAAACGCAGAACAGACCCCTGTGTCTGTCATTAGTCACTTTCTGAATATTGACAATGTCCCTCAGACCACAACCATCTGTGTCCTAACATTTATACATGCAGCAATCTAGTGCCTCTGTTTCTTCCCCTATCACTACAGACCACATCTGTGTGGGAATGAGTCAAAGACCTTACTGGAGTTGACATAGAATAGGTTTACAGGTATTTGTCTGTCAAATTCATCTGTAAACTAATCAGACACGTGATCAGATCTGACTGACAGCTATTTATGACTATGAACACAAGCTGTCTGCTGTTTTGGAAATTGCTGTGTTTTTAAAATGCTTCCACCTTTCCACTCAGCATTTTCCTCATAACTTTGTCAGCCATTGTTGTTAAACTAATAAGATTATAGTCCTCCAGATCTTTTCAACTATACCCCCATAAGAATGCCGCACTTGCTGTCTTCTAATGCACTTTCACTTATGTTATATCCAGTACAACAGCAAAAATCACTGTCAGGGAATCTGCCAATGAAATGGCCAGATTCCTAGAGATTCCTGGATGCAAGCACATCTGATCTTTGCACTTCATCGTAACCAACGGCAACTGGATAGTTCAGACATTCTTCTCTTTCTTTTCTTTCTTATACACATCCTGTACCACTCATATACTTCTCTGCCACTCCCGACTTTCTCATACAATACCACAACTCCTCTCTAGGCACCCTGTCATATGCTTTCCCTAAGTCCACAAAGACACAATGCAACTCCTTCTAACCTTCCCTATATTTTTCCATCAACACTCTTAGGGCAAACATTGCATCTGTACTGCTTTTTCCCGGCATGAAACCATACAAATGTCAGAATTGACATATTAGTTGTTTTACTAGCATTCAAATGGTTACATATTAAAAAAAAACAGCAAGAAAATGTAAAGTTAATGATAAATATATGCTATATAATTAGTTAATAAGATTCTATACTGAAGAGAAAAAGTGAGATGTCATAAATACTGCTAGCCTGAGCCAAAAAAAAAAAAAAAAACGATATGAAACTTTCTGGAAGAAATGAGGCAGTAAAGTTGTAAATGTGGAATCTGAGATAAAATGTAAAATCTACATTAATTTGGATCTTCAAATAAATGGGCTAGACTCGAGAACAGTCCTCTTCTTTATTAAAAGAATCTAAGTAAGATATGTTTATCAAAAGAATCCAAGTAAGAGATGACTGTAAATTGTGAGACCAAGGCTGCAGCTGCCAAGAAATAATCATGATGTAAAATAAGCTCCTTGGAAGAAGTAATTCCAAGGCAGTGGATGGAAAAGTCTAAACAAAGCAGTATCACCTTCTGACTTCTAAGACACATAATTGTTTCTGAAAGGGCACATGGAGTTGCCTAAAAGACTATGCTGTATAATTTTTCCAGGAACTGAAGATGATTATTTATTTTTTCCATTGCATCTGTAATGTCTTGATACAAAAATAATTAATTATTTCTATGGCAAACTGACATGACTTTAAAAAGAAAGGTACAGTGGCATAAGCTCCTACTGTAACCATAACAATAGATGTTAGAAAAGATCACCGTTGCAGTATGCCTCACTTATGGGAAGTAGCGTGACAAGGACACACTATGTCCAGCCAATCTACAAAAGCTTAGGCACCTTCCTTATGTGCCATACATTCAACCTGTGCCCTATACACAAAACTATGTGCTAGCACTTAAGGGACATAGAAGCATGAAAATCCTCAGATCTTTCTTGTCCCAGAGAAAAAGGGTTGAAGCTGAAACTCGTAAGAGGACAGACTTAGTCAGAAGGGCACACATAGGATGAGAAACAAAAGGATTCATCTTAGCCGAGAAGGAAAGGAGACAGAAGGGATAGAGGGAGGGTGTGTAACTGCAACAGTGATCTATTTGAACAGATAAGTTCTTACACAACTGTACTATGCTCGTCACTGGATCACTACTGCAGTATTCCTCACTTATGGGATGATTTCAAAAGCTTTTAACTGCAGGAGGCAGAGGCAGAAGCAACAGAGATGGAGTCCAGCAAGACTTGAAGAACGGCTTTGGCAAACCCTATTCTAGCTCTGGCAAATTCATGTATCTTGTAGTACTCTGTGAAAATGTGAACAGAAGACCAAGTGGCTGCTTCCAGAATGGGCTTAGGCCGGTCTTCACAGTAACTTGCCAAAATGCAATAGAGGTATTCATGATGCTTATGAATGAGTGTAGCAAAGGGGTAGCAAAGATGAGATTCATAGAGACCATTTACCCTAATGCAAAAGGCCTTAAAAATAATGAGATGGAAATGAGAAATCTGGAATCATTACAGTTGTTGATACCATGAATCCTAACACTTTCAAGAGCTCTCTTGGTGAGGAAATTTGAAGATGGGTCAAAGAAAGGAAGTGAGTTCTCAAAAACTGAGACTTCTCTAGAGGTAGACATGCCATCATGATGGATGTGTCCATAAGAAATCCCAGGAACATCAAACATGAGATGGATTTTAAGGTCAAAGTAAAACCTAAGTGGAGAATTTGGTTGCTAAGTATAGGGCCCATAAGGTTTCAAATAAGGCTAAATCAAGCAGTTGTCAAAGTAGGGATAGATACAGATGCCTGCAAAAAGCTAGAATAGGGGATAGACATTTTGTGAAAACCCTTGTGGATGTTTATAAGCAATATGGCAAAGAGGTGGATTGAAACTGATATCCCACTGCACAGAATATTAAAAATTGTTTGTTTTTTGTGTGAAAAGGTATATACAAGGTAGGCATCCTTTAGATCTAGAGTAAATTAAAAGTTATGTATTTACCATAATGACGGATCCTATCATCCCAGTCCATCCGACACGGCATATGGGTCCTCAAGCCTCCACTCAGATCCAATCTGGCCGATTAAGTGCTCCAGCCTTGAGCCCTTCCAAGTTCTTTCCTTTCCATAATGGCCTACTCCTCCCTAACTAACTGAGATCAAGTTTGGTACCTGAACCTAAAGCCCACTTGCACTGCCTTTGATCCAGGAAGAAAATTCTTCAGATCCCACACACCGGCAGGGAAAAGGAGGGTGTGTTGTCATATCAGACAGACTGGGATGATAGGACAGGACAGCTGTTTAAGAATTTACCTTAATGGTAGATGTCCTTCTCTTCACTGTTGCAGTATTCCTTACAATAGGGATCCCCTGCCAAGGGTGGCCTGACATTCAGCCAGTACACCAACGCCTTTAGGTTGCTTAAGGTACAACGAACACTGCTCCTCGCGTACAGCATAGGGCATAAAGGTGACATCCAGATGTACCATCCTCAGAACTGAGAGCCCCAGTAGGAACACCAGTCCAAGGAGTAGAGAGGTAACAAGTACATCCAGAAAAGAAAAAAAACAGGGAGAAGAGGGAGGGAGGGAGTGAATACTGCAACAGTGAAGAGAAGGACATCTACCATTATGCTAAGTTCTTACACAACTGCACTATGTCCTTCCATTTCACTGTTGGAGTATTCGTTACAATAAGGGGAGTGCAAAAGTTCAGGAAGAAGAAAGGGAGGAGGAAGGACCAGCAGAGTTCTACAGGAACCCATGAAGAATGGCCCTAGCAAAGCCAGCTCTAGCTCTGGATGTCACATCCATTTTATAGTGATTATTAAAACATATGCACAGAAGTCCATGTAGCTGCCTCAAGAATAGTAGTAGTATAAAAACCCTTGAATACCGGAAGAAGCCACAGCCCTAGTAGAATGACCCTTAACAGAAGATGAAAGGCTCTTGCCATGAAAGGAATAACAACAAATAGCTTTCGAAATCCAAGAATAAATAGTTTGCTTGGAAAGAACCAATCCTAAAGATCTAGGATGAAAGGAGACAAAGAGCTGACCACATTTATGAAAAGTCATAGTATTACCTAAATAAAATGTGTTGTCTATGCACATCCAAAGTGTGCAGCACCTTCTCACTAGCAAACTGCAGAGAAGGGAAAAAAGGTCAACACTTGGGGTATAAAAGAAGGATTACTAAGAAGGGACACCCTGTCCTTATGGAACACCAAAAAAAGAGGGCTAGCTATATGGTCTTGAAGTTCAAACACCCGTCTAGCAGAATTAAGGGCTGACAAAAGTACAGTTTTCCAAGAAAAATGCTGTAAGGAAACTGAAGCTGCAGGCTCAAAAGGAGCCTGGGTCAATTCTTCCAAAACAAAATTAAGGTCCTAGGGAGGAGAAACAGGCTTCATGGGAGGCCTAATATGAAGGACGCCTTTAAAAATTTGTAGCCTCAAATCTAGAAGGTAAATGAGGTGATAAAGGCAGACAAGCAAAAACAGCTGATATGCGGGCCTTAACAGAAGAATAAGCCAACCCAGCAATGAGCAGTTCACACAGATAAGATAGAATCAGAGAAACGTCCACAGAAAGTGGATCCAGGTTGTGACGCCCGTGCCCTGGCCCAGCAATCAAGGAGCCTCAATCCTCACCACTAACACCAGTGAGGGGCGTCTCATATAGGAGGAAAGGATAACAAATACACACAGTAAAGTGCAATTTCCCTTAAGAGCACACATAGATCACAGTCAGTCTGGGGCTGGTTGCTCCCTTGCTCTCCAGGTCCCCAATAAGACTCCCCACTGACACAGCTATAGGGTCCAGATCTCAGCCTAGCTGGGCAAGCTAAAACATCCAGCAACCTCTCTGTCCAACCAGTGCTTTGTGTCCCGGCCCAAGTAGCTGACACGCACACACTTTGAGATAAGAGTTTATACAACCACACAGACACTCCTGGGAAAGGCTGGCACAGGTTCTCCAGCTGCGCCCCTATTACCCAGACTATACGGCAGTACTGCCTGCCACCACCCAGCTAATATTAATCAGCTACTCAAAGGCCATTAAAAGGGTGTCCAATTATTACTGGGCAATATTATTATCCAATTGGTAGTATAACTAAACAGTCAAGGCTTATTAGAGTGACTTGTTACAGTAATCACTATAATGCAATGCACTCTAGAGCTTAAATTATCTCTACACAAAACAGCCACAGTCGAAAGGTTTTAAAATATTTAATAATAAATAATAAAAACACAAGACAATACTTCTTACTACACAGTGCTAGTCAAGAGTTAAGAGATCACAGAGAAATACTTAAAATAATTCAGTAGTACAGTTCTGACATCACAGAAAAACACAGTCCAATCTTTCTAGTTTCTAGCTATTTCTAAAAGAAAACACAAGTCAAAGATAAACTTACATAAGAAAACAGGCAGAGTGCTGATGAGTTGGAGGGTCAAGACAAACATGCTTAATAATCTCTGGTTCTCTCTGTTTAAATTGAAATTGCAGTTCTGATTCACATTACATTATTCTTCACACTTCCCTGGGCTCCCAGGCAAACAGAACTACATTTACATTCTTAACATCTCCTTTTGTTATCTTGCAGCTGGTCAGGAAGCAAAGCAATAAAAATACATTTGCATGTTTAAATCTAGCAATTTAACTCTTGGTTAAAATAGCAAGAATATCTTCATCTAGACTCTTCGGCACCATTATGTACATCAAGAGGTCACCACATGCTTTACTTTGGTCAGTAGAGTGCACTGTTGTCACATTTTTTCAGTTCCACATCTAACAGCAGTTTTTAAGACAACAAGCCTGTGTCTTACATTGATATTTACAAATGATAGAATTATCTATAAAATTCTCTCTGGCTAGGCTGGCAGCCTTCACACAGGTTACAAGAAAGACACCAAACAGAAAGCTTCCTCCATTTGGATAAGTAGGATTTCTTAGTTGTGGGCTTCCTGGCATCCTGCAGGACCCTAAACACGTCAGCAGAAAAAATATGTCTATATGGAATCAAAATCTTATCACCTACAGTGTCAGTTGAAGAGTGGACAGGTGGGGATGACTGCACTTGGCTAAATGCAGAAGAAGAGGGAAGCGATGCTGTCTGGGCCAAAAGGGAGTCACCAGATAGATTCTGGGAACATCATGTTGAATTTTGAACAGGATTTTTGGAATGAGAAGAAAGGGAAGGAAGGCATAAAGAAACACCCCCTTCCAGGAAAAAGACAGGGTATCCACCTTCCAGACCAAAGGACCTGGGACTCTGCCATAAGAAAGAGGAAGTTGTCTGTTCAGATGGGAAGCAAAAAGATCCACTTGAGGAGTACCCTACTGGTGGACAAAGTCCAGAATCACATCCCTGTGAAGCATCCACTCATGAGATTATGTTATGCAGCTGCTCAGAGAGTCTACCACAATGTTCTGACCTGAAGTAATGTAAACTGACTGAAGTGTCACACAATAGTGGATAGTTATTCCCACAATAGAAGTGCCAATTCACACAAGAGATAAAACCTTGTCTCTCCTTGCTTGTTAGCATACCACATCACTGTGATATTGTCTGTAAACACCTTGAGAATCCCTGGGAAGAACAGAAAGTGAAAAGCTTGAAGAGCCATCAGAAGGGCTCTCATCACTGACACTGATGTGGTCTTTCCTTTGTTGAGGTGACCAGCGACCCTGTACCTTTAGAGAGCTGAAGGATGCTTCCCATCCCATGTCTGAAGCATCTGTGAGCAGCTTCTGGGAGGGAAGAGGGGACTGAACTGGGAGCCCCGGACTGAGAGTCAACTGTTGAATCCTTCACTGAAATTCCAGCTTGAGGCATGGAAGAAGAGGAATTACAAAGTCAAGAGGATGAGAATGCTGAAGCCAAACTGACTTTAGAAACAACTGAAATTTTATCATGTGGAGTTTGGCAAAAATGAGCATAGGAATGCTGGAGGCCAAAAAACCTAGAACAATCAGAAATTCCCTGGCTGTGACTGAGGCCAGGAGAAAAAAGTATTGAAAGAAGGAGATGAGAGTTAAAGCCTTGGGAGGAGTCAGGGATGCCAGCATTGAAACAGTCTGGATCCTGCACTCCAGAAACACATGATACTGTGAAGGATTCAGAAAGGGTTTTGGAAATTTACAGTGAACCCCAGGCTTTGCAGGAGGGAAATGGCAAAGTGAAGATGCTAAACCAGAATCTCTGGAGAGGATGCCTGAAAAAGGAGATTTCCTAGACCTGTATTCCTCTTACCCTACAAAAATCAATCAAAGGAGAAAGGCATTTGGTGAATACTCTCGGGGCATTAAAAAGGCCAAAGGGCAAAGCAGAGAATTGAAAATGCTAGGAAGCAACAGAGAAACTTAAAAAACTTCCTGAAAAGGTTCATGGATTCATAAATTAGTACCAAGTTAAACTGTCCTTGTGAGCCATTTTAAGCCTATTCAATTACCCTATGTGAGAATCAAACCCTGCACCTTGTGTTTATAAGGTAAAACTACCTTCCCTGAGATGAATAGGGATGTGAAGATAAGCATCCTTGAGACCCAGAGACATTAGAAAAGCCTGAGGAAACAAATGGGGAACAAAGTCTGAAGGTACAACATTCGAAAGGAAAGGACCTTCAGAAAGGTGTTTAGGTGAGAGATCCAGAATGGGCCTCCAAGTGTCTTCTTTTCTGGGGACCAGGAACATTCTGGAGTAAAACCCCTTCCCCTTTGAGAAACCGGAACTGCCTGAATAGTTCCCTGAGATAAAAGACCCTGAAGCAGCCCTGGAAAAAATGGCATCTGTTCCTGAGGGGGCTAAGGAATGCTCATGAAAGGGGGGGGGGGATTTCCAGATCATGTAGGACCCTTGGTGGATAATGGACAGAACCCAGGAATCCTGAGTAATCTTCAGCCAAACTGGAAGGGATAGGGAAAGACAAATAGGTTCATAGGTAAGGTACTAAGCTATCTGCCCAAGGGCATTTATAAGCCTAGCCAGAATGTGTTGGCTTTCGTCACCCCCTTAGATTAGTTTCCTGTGCCACTGTCCAGCAGAGCCATTAGTTCCCTGCGCCACTGTCCAGCAGAGCCAGTGCAGTGATCCCCGGGGTAAATTTTCTGTTTCTCATCCACCCGTCAAGATTTCTCTTGAAGAGTGTTAGTGGGGGGTCTGCCTGATATATACTGGAATACTGTTCCAAAGCATGGGGAGTCTCTAGGATAGGAATCTATCCCTCCAGCATGTCCTATTTATCGTTGTGGTGAGGTTTATAACTCTACAGCGTGTGGCTCTCTGGGATTTTTTTTTTTTTTTTAGGTGGAGCATGTCTATCAATTCTTTGTTGGACATGGCCTTGTATGTCAGGCATAGATCACCTCTGAGTAAGCGGTATGCAACCGAGTACAGCTGGAGTTTCTTGAATCAGGCTGCATAGGGCATCTGTTTGAGGCCAGTAATCCTCTTGGTGAGGTACTTTTGTGGCCTTTCCAGCTGTTGCAGGTGTCTTGTAAGGTACATCCCAAATGGGGCGTTGTATTCTATGATGGGTCTATTGAGTGATGAGTAGAGAGGCACAATAACCTCTCTTGTTCTAGATGCGAACCCTTTCGTGATTAGGTGGGCCACATAGAAGCATTTTCTAACCACCTTGGCAATATGATTATCAAAGAAGAGATTACTATCTACTTGGGTCCCCATATCCCTTATTACATTTTCTGTACTTAGGGGACTACCACCTATATGGTAGTTCGCGGGTACTTTGTTTTTTCCAAAGGGGATGACTATACACTTTTTGGCATTTAGCTTGAGGCCATGATTTTGACACCAGGTATATGTCTCAGTGAGACCCATCTGGAGGGTGTCTATATCAGCCGGAGAATCAATTATGGCCCCTAGTTTGCAGTCGTCTGTGAACTTGGTCAGCCATAGTCCTCCTATGCTTGCCTGTACCTCTGAGAAGTATATACCGAACAGGAGGGGTCCTAGGACTGAGCCCTGGGGGACGCCACTTGTAACCGGTTTAGAGTCGGACGTAGAGCCTGCAACTCTCACCATGTGGGTTCTATCCATGAGCCAGTTGGCAACCCATCTCGTGACATAGGGGTTTATGTTCAAGCTGGAGAGCTTGTCTATAATACTAGAATGGGGAATGGTGTCAAAAGCCTTTGCGTGATCTAGGTAGGCTGTGTGGACCTTGGTAACTGTCTCAAAGAAGTCCACCAAGTTTAGGAGGCATAATCTGCCTTTAACAAAACCAAACTGGGTAGGGTCCAAGGTTTGGAGGTTCCCAATGTCTCTGTTAATGAGTTCCATGATGATGCGTTCCATAGCCTTGCAGACCAGGCTAGTCAGGCTTATAGGGCGATAGTTCCCGAGGTCCGTTGTGGCTCCACCTTTGTGGAGCGGGATAACTGCTGCTGTGCGTCACTCTGTGGGTGCATAGCTGCAGAGAGGCTGAGTTTGAACAATGTGTTTAGGTGAGGGGTTAGTTCATTTTGGAGCTCTTGTAAGACACAGCCTAGGACCCCATCCGGTACCATTGAAGCTGTGTTTTTGGCTTTGGATAGGGCTGTTTTAACCTGTGTGTCAGTGACTGACGGAGCCCTACATTCTTTTGGTATAGTTATGAGCCCTTTAGAGGGTGAGAGGGGGGTGAAGTCTGCACTAAACCTGTCTGCCAGAATGTTCGCAATATCAGTCGGTTCAGTGTATTTTGTGCCATTCTGCTCTAACTCAGAGCAGATCTGAGAGTTTCCACTTAGGTTCTTGACATAGCTAAAGAATGCTTTGTGGTTATCTTTGGAGTCATTGGCAACTTTTCTTTCAAAACTAGCCTTGGATGATTTAATGAGGGATCATAGTTTCTTGCAGATACTGATCAGGGATGTCTTTCCTTCTTGGGATTTTATTCTTTTCTGTACTAGTGTCCTCCTTCCGTTCTATAGCTTGTTTTTGGCAGGGGTCCACCAGACTGGTTTCCTTTTCTTGGAGGAGTGAGCCTTGGTTTTACTTGGGATAGCATGATCCATGCATTCCTGCAGATGTTCATAGAGTGCACTTGTAAAGGTTTCAGCAGCTTGGACAGCATTGTCCTTTAGCATGGGGGCTGTGAACCTTTCCACCTCGGTCTTAAGTAACGTGAAGTTTGCATTTGAAAAGTTTTTCCTGGTGGTTTCCTTGATTGGGGTGGGGGCGGAATGTGGATATCCAGAGTGATTAGTCTATGGTCTGATCTAACCAGTGAGGGGCTGACCACCGGTCACCCATGTTGGTGATGACCAGGTACAATATGTTGTTCCCTCTGGTGGGGGTGTTGACCAGTTGATCCAGAGCATTCAAGTTTATAAATTCTAGGAAGCGTTGGGCAAGGGAGTTAGTACTTGAGTAGTTCTCCCAGTTTATGTTTGGGTAATTGAAATCACCCAGTATTAAGGTGTTTGTAGGACCTTCATATTTCCCAGTGTCTCCAGAAATGCGGAATGGGCGTCCTGAGCCATGGTGGGTGATCTGTAGCAAGCTACAATTTGGACTGCAGTTTTGCCCATTGTTAGTTGCACATGGATGATCTCTGATGCATTGTGCTGCGCCACTAACCTGGAGGTGTGGGTATCCTTGATGAATATGAATACAATCCTGCCTTTTGTGTTTCGGTCCTGGTTATGTGGCCGAAAGGTATGGTATGAGTTATAGCCTAGTAGTGCTGGGGTGCCCTCAGGAGCCTTAAACCAGGTTTCTGTTACTGCACAGATGTCGATGTTCTCCATACTGAGGCGTGGAATAGAAAGAGGAATGTGGCTGAGAAGTACAGGACAGTCAAACAACACCTGGTTTGTCAGGAAAAAGAGATTTCTGTGTCACAGGAGTTTGAGTAGCTTTAGCAGGAGGAGCCCTTCTCCCACCATTTTTATCCGGGTCTGCTTTAGAACAGCGAATGATCAGATGATCGAACGTTGTTCGAGTGAACACATGTCGAACCGGCAAAATAGCGAACGGCCAGAACAGCAATTTTTTTCTCAGGGAAAGAAATCGCTGGGTCTGCCATCCGGTTTGTGCCATTTCCTCCACTGTAGTGCGATCTCGGAGTTGGTATATTTAAGTAGGGTGTGTGTGTGCAAAGCCCCCCAATTTATTTAGTGGGGGGCTTTTTTGCCTTTTTTTTTTTTTGGAACAGCGATTTTTTTCCCTGGGGGAAATCGCTGTTCTGGTTGTTCGCCATTTTGGATTTTCTACATTTAGCGGTCGATATAACAACGTTCAATCATCTGATCATTCGTTGTTATAATGTAGACCCTTTTATCCTTGGGAGGGGGATGAGACTACCTTCGAACAAAGGCTGGCTTACTACGGTAATTTCTTTGAAACTTAGGCACAGGCGAAACAAAACCATGTTTCAATTCCTGTAAAGCCTTGCCCTCATCCTGAAGAGATTTAAACAAATCAGCAGCAGCTGCACCAAATAAGTGTTTTTTATCCACAGGGGCATCCATCAACTTAGCCTAATATCATCAGGCAAAGTCTAAAGCCAAAGCCAGGAATCCCTCCTTATCACAGAAACAAAATCAGCAGCTCTAGAAGAAGCATCTACTGCATCATAACTGCACTTAAAAGAATGACAAGCCATCTGAGAAGAAATCCCTAACAAGGAGAGATTAGAAGTCTTACCCTCAGAATCAGGAAGGTCAGAAATTACCAGACAGGCCTGAGAAAAGAGCCAAAACATATCTTGACACACGGATCTGATAACTGACAGCCTTAAAAGCAAGGGTAGCTGAGGTATAACCCTTCTTACCTAGCCTTTCCATAGTTCTGCTGTTGTTATCAAAGAAGCAACTTCATAGATGGCAGCAACTGAGATGGCTCGTTAGATGCCACAGACACCACAGGGAGGGTCAGCAGATGGAAATTTATAGAGAAATTTGCAATCCTCAGGCGCCCTGTAAAACCTATCAGCAGATGGAAATTTATAGAGAAATTTGCAATCCTCAGGCACCCTGTAAAACCTATCAGTTTTTTGGGGTGCAGGGAGCTGGGATTCTGGTGCCTGAGACGCAGTAGAGAAGACATCCAACAAGGCAGACAAAGCAGGAGGAACAGTAGAAGGTCTAAGAGAATCCATTTGTTGAACCTCGTAATACCTTTTCTGAACCTTTGAAACCTAGGCACAATCCCACTTACAAAATTCCATCATTATGGAAATTGTGTCCCCAAAGGAAATCTCTTCAAAAGGAGTGTCAGGACTAATGGAATCCTCTTCCTCAGAATTATCGTCTAATGGAGAAGGAATCTGGGAAAAGTAAGCAAGGGATGCCTCATCCGAATCCCACTCCTCCTCAGAGGAATCCTGTTCCCTAGGCTTTTTTTACAGGATTAAGGACAAAGGAGGAGCAGGAACAGAAATTCCTTTGAGATGCTTTAAGGCCATAAGAGCATTAAACAAGCCTTAAGTGAAATGCTGCCATTCACTCTGAGGGTCCTTAGAAGCAGGAGAAATATGTTTTGATTTTTGTTTCTTTTTCAATGGGATGTCTGCCTTATAAAATTTAGAAGGCTCAGACCCCTGACGGTGTTCTACAATGGTAGTCAGTAATTCCTCCCTAACAAAAATCTGAGGAACATCCCTAGGCCCTTTGTAATAATCAGTTGCAGTTCCCCCTGAACATCCAAAGAGGACGTCTGCAAGACATCCAGGGACTTGCATGAGGTTGGATCCCTGCCAGCCTCCAAAGCGGTCACAGCACTGGAATCCAACAAAGGAGCTGGAAAGCCCTCTGGGCTTTCACTAGCCTCTGGAGAGACATCTGGTGCAGATGGTACAGTGGAAGACTCTGACCTAGATTTCTGGGCCTTCTTTTTTACAGACAGCTGACCCTCAGAGCGGGAAGTTCTGTCTTTTGCTAAAAGCTGAAGATGTTAGTTCTCCAAGTATAGCACCAAAGAGAAAAGACAACTATGCAGAGTCTTTGTGATGAAAGCCTGACAAATGGAACAGGACATATGGTTGTGGGAAGGACCGAGACAAAATAAACACTGCTCGTGATGATTTTTATGGGGAATCTGTCTCCTGCACTGCCATTTATCCTTCCTGGATGGCATGATTCCCACAAACAACAAAACAAAAAGAAAGATAAGAGCTAAAACCCCAATGGGGCATTTATCTGCATTCAGTCTTACAGTCCAAAGATGGTGTTCTGCATGGCAATGTCACCTTTATCTCCTACATTGCATGTGGGGAGCACGTGTGACATACGGTGTACCTTAAGCAACCTAAAGGCTTTGTTATACTGGCCGCACTTTGGGTCACCCTTGGCAGGGGAGCCCCATTGTAAGGAAATCTGCAACAGTGAAATGGAAGTACATCCACTGTTATGGAAAAGATACCTTCGTATCCTATTCATCTAGTCTGTCCAATCCAACATATGGGTCAGAACCTCCAGCTAAACGATTTCTGGGTGCCATTAAGACTAGAGACCTTTCAGGATGGAAGCTCCAAAGGAAGCTCTTGCTATGGAAATACAGTTTCACTTGTAATGCTTGACAAAGGTGTGAGGAGGAGAACATGTGGTTGCTTGAGAAATGTTATCCAATGACAGACATCTGAAGAATCCTACAGAAGCCACCTTGGCTCTACTGGAATGAGCTCTGGGCTCAGATGGCAAGGTTCTTTTTTGAGAATTGTAGATAATGGAGATGCAGTTAAACAACCATGTAGGCAAGGAAACTTAGAAACCTTCTTCTCCAGTTTGTTCTCTATAAATTACACAGTTGCTCATCTTTTCTGAAGGATGCTGGCCTGTGGCGATAGAAACCAAGCTGCTCATGTCCATTCAGTGTATGTAAAATGTAATTTTCTCTATTTTGCTGTTTTGGGAAGAACACTAGAAGATGTATGGGTTGTGACAGGTTGGTCTCAAGCCACTTTTGGAAGAAAGGAGGAATCAGTTCTCAAGGTGTCGCTCATCTGGTCAGGATAAAACAGATGAACATTCATGGGTTCTGTTCAAGCAGCTTTATTATGTACAAACACATCAGGATCAAGACTTAAAGCTAGCTATTACATTCAATAATGCTCACTCTCTTTATGCCAGCATTTGTAACTATGCCCGATAGCACAACAAGCCTTTGAATAACTGAACTTTGCAAAATAAGTCTCCTGGGCACAAGAATACTCTTGAAATCACTGTACTGTAAGAAATCACCTCTTATCAGTGTAAGAAACATTTCAAAATAACTGCACTGTGCGAATAAGATGGGCAGAAGAAACTCAGAGTAAAAAACATTTTAAAGTAATTGCACTTTGCGACTAAACAGTACACGGCACACTGAAACTTTCCCCAAAATGGCTGTACTTTGCTAACTAACTCTGTACAGTGCAAGAAAAGCTCTGTAATGGTGGCACTCTGTGAACAGACACACCTTGCACAAGAAACTTTTTGAAATGGCTGTATTTTGACTGCACTTTACGAAACAGTTGCAGTTTGCACACAAATAACTTTTCGGAATACATGCACAGTAGTAAGCACACACTGTAAGCACTTTTACACACTTTGAGATACTTCTAATAACTCTAGTTATGTCCAGAACAGCTTCAATCAATGCAAAATAGTAGTTTATGCCAAAACACATGCAATCGAAGTGCTTTATTTATGCTTAATGTGCCCTTTTTGCCCTTTATTATATTAGTTTTGCTTGTCTAATCTCTTTTCATGACCATTATACTTTTCTTGTGCTCGTTTTACTCTAAACATGCTCGTTTTACTTTAAACATACTCATTTTGCAATTCAGAGGTATTTTCAAACCCCTTATGTGATCATCATTTTATCAAACATCTTAATTTTAAAACATTTAGTTTAATTAATAAACTTTTTGTGCCTCTCGCTTGCTTAATAATGTGGTTTGTGCCCTTGTAATGCTCTGTTTTATCTTTTTTAATAAATAATTCTGCATGTTTTCATTACCTTTGGCTCGTTTCTGGCCCTTTTTTGTGCTCCGTTCCCTTAGTTTACCTTCCCTGTTAACTCTGCACCTCGTAGCTCTGAAAAGCAGTCTCTGGAATCCTGGTTCTGTCACCATGTCGCTCGTCAGGTCAGGATAAAACAGATGAACATTCATGTGCTCTGTTCATGCAGCTTTATTATGTACAAACACATCAGAATTGAGACTTAATAACTTTAACTTAGATAAACTTATAAACTAGCTATTACACTCATACATGCTCACTCTCTGGCTGCACTCTCAAAATGGCACTGAACTAGCACGTGCATGCTATTTATATGCATGTGCTGTCCTTGAAACACTTCTTAAAGGTACAACACACACACGCTATTCTACACAAGGTGACCCTGTCCTTGCAGAGAAAGCATTTGACAGGCCCCAGTGGCCTAATGGATAAGGCACTGGCCTCATAAATCAGGGATTGTGGGTTTGAGTCTCATATGGGGTGACACAATCTTGACACAAGTAGAGCTTGGAGGCAGAATTACATAATGGTTAAGGTGTTTACCTTGCAGACACAGGGTACAAGGTTTAATTCTCACCTTTGAGGGAAATTGGCTAGGCTTAAAATGGCCCACAAAGGCAGTTAAGTTTAGTACTTATCTATAAGCCTATTACAGAGTAAGGCTAGGATTTAAAAAACAAAACAGTGTAAGAAACTTCTCTGTATGGAAGAATTTCAATCACTGTATATTAATCAGATCAGATAATGGTAGTAGAAGTAGCACACTTAAACTCATCCTAAATCAAAATATAATAAAAAATATATAATTTAAAATATTATACAAAATTACTAAGTATTCAAAAGTAATCTAAGCAGGGTAGACCGTCTGTTTCCAGTCGAAAATCTTTTATTAAGTAAACGCACAAGTGATCGAAGTAAAACAAAAATTACAGAATAATAGTTTCCTCACAAGTTTTCTAACTATATGTATACTTTTTATCAGGCAAGGGAGTGGTTTATTGTACTGTAAAACACAGTGTATTGGTATACATGTTAAATTTACATCCCTTCCCCCATCAGTGTGACATTCCAGCTGGTCCTGCCCTACTTAGTAGCTGTCATAATAATATAACCCTTATGTACTTTAAAATTAATAATGATGTAGTACCTCTTATTTAACCAGATTATTAAGTTTGTGATTTTATCCAACACAATATACTTCATGGCTAGAAAAATATAAAAATATAAACCTTAGACCATTTGGCAATCTAAAATATATATAAATATATACATATACATTTTGCATGCAAACAAATCCATTGCACAAATCATATTCTATTTCCATAACCTAGTGTTAACAAAGATCGCTTTCATCCTTCTAGTTTCTTACACAATTTTGTTTTTGGACCCACTATACTTGTTTAGTGGGTGTTTGAGACTTTGGGGATACCACAGAAATTACTTTTTTTTTTATTTTAAAGAAACACACAAATCAAGCAATAATCCAAAAACAACTTACACAGAAAAAAAGTTTGAAAAAACGTTTATTTTCTTGTTGTTTCCCTCTACATATATACAAAACCCTCTGTAGAGAACAAATAATAGTAGGGGTGGGGTTAGGGGAACGAGCAGAACTTAAGGAAAAATTGGTATACAAAGAAATTGTGTATGTACTGAAATATAATACACTGGCACCAGTGGGGTTAAAAAACGAGTGCAATTGGAAATATGTGATTAATCAATCAAGTAAATGTTTACCAATGCGTGTTTGTATACGTGTATATATTTTGTGTTTTTACTCCTTGAAGGCTTTGGAGCCGAGGCACTAGAGGTGAATAAATGTTTTTCAAACTTTTCCTTCTGTGGCAGTTGTTTAAGGCTAGGATTTTATAAGTAGGGTAATGGAAGCATTTGCATTCCTTGACAAAATACGAAGGTTAATTAAGAGGTTATACAAGGCATAGAATGTGAAAATTAAATATGTGCGTATATGTGTGTGTGTGGGTGGTGGTGGTGGGGGCCCTCTCCAATAAGTTATGTTTGAACAAGGAACAAGGCAGGGGTTACCTCTTTCCAATTTTTTGTGTTTTATTTAGAAATGCTGGCAAAGAAAATAAAGGACTCAGAAATTCAAGCATATAACTGGTATGATAATTAAGAAAAGTTGGCTTTGTTTGCAGTTGATATTATTTTGTACCTGATAAAACTAGAAAAGGACATCTCTGTGTTGTAGAACAATTTGAGGCAGTTTCAAGTCTTTTCACGATTCAAAATTAATAAAGATAAAACAGGCAACAGGTATAAACTATGTACTGACACACAAATTGGTTCAAGCAATACCCATATTTATGGGGATATGATAAAATTAAGTACTTAGGAGTATGGATTAAAAAGGATTCTGTTATGGTAGTTAAGGATATGTGGGAAGAGATTAAACAAAAGATAATACAAAATCTGAGAAACTGGAAGCTCTGTTAATGGATAAGGACAGCAAGATAGAACCAGTGAAAATGTTCTTACCCCTTTAGTTTTATATACAGGTCAGGCTTTTTATCAAGCAGAGACGTGGCTAGCAATTAAGAATTGAAGGATTTTATTCGGGAGGGGAAGAGGGCAAGAGTCAAGTGGGCTAAACTGATCCTTCCAACAGAACAAGGTGGCTTGGGATTACCTGATTCAAAGGGGTATTTCAGAGCTACACAATTAAGACTCCTATACAAAGCACAAGCAGAACGCTATAATTTAAAGTGGACAGAGATGATGATGAAAGAGGGGGGAAGCTCAAGAAATAAGGAGAGACTGGGATTTTGGATGCAGATCCCCAAGAAGAATAACAATAACCATACAGATTATTATATTCATAAAGTAGCGGAAAGTATTTTAAGAAGTAAGACAATGCAGGAATGGAGAAAGGAGATTCTTCCAACAAGGGTGACTGCAATTAGGGGTAGAGAGAATAGACAAGAAGGGACCTGGAATTTACTAGAGAAAACTGGCAAAGGAGCCATGATATCTGGAGCAAATAATTAGAGAGGGAAAGGTAACAGACTGGGAAGAGGCCAAGAATTCATTTGGACTGCAAGCTGGAGATTGCCTTCCCTATCAAGGATTGAAATCATAGTGTATGCAAACAGAAAGTAATAGGAGGATCCTAAGTGAAAGACCAGCACTGGTAAAGTTTTTAGTAGAATTTAGAGCAGAAGCTGCTGCTAAAAAGGGATAACTATTAGGCCATATACAACATTATATGAAAACTACAGGAATCAATCAGAGATGGTTAGATTAGGAAGAGAGACTGGATAAGCAATTCACACAGAATCAATGGAGAGATTTATGTATGGCTTCCAAATATGCAACAAAGTCTAGGATCTTTGCTTGAAATTGTTTGCATAGATCATTTTAAGCCTCAAGCATACTCCTAAGAATTTTTTCTCTGGTAGACTGCAAACATTGGAGGTGTGACAGGGAAAAAAAGAGGTAAACAGGAACATATTTTTGGGGGCTGTAATGAGTTGGCAGACTTTAAAAATTCCCTGTAGACTATTCTTTCGGAAATACTGGGACAGCAAATTGGTGTAATTAAAGAAATTATTTTATTGAGCTGTGATACTGAATCAGAATTGCCTAGATATATAGTAAAGTTTTGCAGAGTTTAATTCTGGTGATTGCTAAAAAAACAATTACTAGAAAATGGAAATGAAAGTTTAAACCAGCCATACTAGAATTAGTGAATATAGTCAAAGAAATAAAAGAACTGGAAGTGACATATAGAAGACTCACCGTTAACTGCAACTCAAACAACTGGCAAAATCAACAGTTAGGGACAGCCTGCTGTTCCGCATTGAAAAGAAGTGGCACCGCTTTGTGATTTTTGATAAACTCTTATGCCGGTATACAAGTCAATCAAAAATTGCAAAGTAGGGCCTCTTCTGTTCAATGTGGAGCAGCCCAAGATTTTTAACTCTCAAGGAACCGGAAACTATACTTATCCAGCATCTGCCAATCCCCATGGGTGCTGGTTAAGTGAGAGTTTACTGTATTTAGAAAAGGGTAAGAGCAAATTACATAGAAAAAAATGGAATTTTGGAAACAATATATGCAGAATAATGTTTCTGGAGGAGGAATGAGCTTTAAGGAAAGGGTTCATATCATATAGTAGAAGCTTTAGGCAATCGAATACCCAAAGCTCGATACCTAAGCAGCGAAAGCTGCAAACTGCGGACGGCCACTTCTACGAATTGTTTCATAGGGAAAAAATTTGCTTGACAGTTATCGAGAATCTGCCCTTTTCTCCACTGTAGAGCGATCTCGGAGTTGGTAATATTTAGTCAGGGGGGCTGTGGGGAGCACAGCACAGATTAGGGTTTGAAAGTTTTTTGTTTTTTTTTTGGTCCGGCCAAGCAAATTTTTTCCCTATAAAAAATTTGCGGAAGTGGTCATTCGCGGTTTACAGCTTTTGCTGTTTAGGTGTTGTGCTTTAGGTATTCAATTACCTAAAGCTTTGATTATCTAATATACACTCTTAAGGAAAGGCAGGAATTGAATGAGCTATACAATATCTGACTCACAATGACTGTACAGAAGATTACAGGTGATGTACAATGTTTGCAACTGAAAATGTGAATACGGTTTGTTTTCATTTATTTAAATATATGATTGCCTAAGCCATAACTGATAATTTAAGAAAGAAGCTTCTTGTTAAAAAAAAAAAAGGCAACCCCATCCTTAATGTAAGGAGAGGGAGAGAGGATGTGGCATGCAGTTCTGAAATCCTCTTAGCTTAAGTGATGGCCACTAAAAAATATGGTTTTCCAGGAAAGGAATTTTAACTCTGCAGATGCTTCTGGTTTAAATGACAGTTTGGATAACACTTTCAAAACATGTTTCAAGTACTATGGGGAGGCAGGATCCTGTATGGGTGGCTGTAATTGGAAGACACCTTTGAAAAATGTTTTACACATTCTATAAGAAGTTAGAAAAGAGTCATGGAAAGCCAAGGTGAAATGAGGAAATACCTGCTATCTGTAACTTGCAATTGGAGCAGTTTGAACCAAAAGAGAAACAGTGGACAAGAATCGTAGCACATCTCCAAGAAAAGCTGAAAATAGCTGTGTGTGTTGTGAGACTAATCTTTTCATTTACTACAATAAATTCTACACCTAGAGGACTTCTAGGAAGCAGTGAGTATGTAGACCACATCAGAAGGAAGAGAAGTATTCCTTGCCATCACTGGATAAGGAGAAACCAAGAGGGTTAACTTCAAATTGGGAATATCTGGGTGAGGCTCCCTAGAGGGGTGAGTGATGAGATCCAGCAGTGGCTCAAGGAGCCAAGGGAGCTCCTTCAGGAATGGTTTGAGGAGGGGAAATAATATATGTTGGGTCACAATTGGGCTAGGAAGATGACTGTGGCCTTGTACCAAATAGCTTTCTACATGACCTTGGTCATGAGTGGAACTGAGGGATTGGTGTAAAATAACATTGGTGGCCAACAATGTGACAGACTGTCCCGGAGGCTGAGGGAGTGCCTCTGATGAGGGAGAATGGCAAAACATGTCTGCACTTGGTGTTCTGGGAGTCACAAATAGGTCATAGCAGAATTTGTCCCAGCAGATGAAGATCGCCTCAGCAATTGCTGGATTCAGGGACCATTTGTGAGGGAACAGGAGGTATCTGCTGTACTTGTCTACTATATCACTGAACCTTCTGGGAATGTGTGCTGCCATCAGAGGCCAGTGAGAGGCCTTCACCCACTGCCACACTCTCATGGCGTGGCAACAAAGCGGATAAGGAATGGTTCCCCCTTGCTTGCTAATATACCACACTACTGTCAGATTGTCTGTATATTTATTACTCCTGAAAGAAGAAAGTCTGGTAACTCCTGCAACACATGGACAGCCTCCCTTATCTCTAAAAATTTTAAGTGAAGACAAGCCTCTGATTCAGACCAAAAACCTCATTCTCCCCTTGCAATGGCCTCCCCAGCCCCACCTGAGGGAGGATGTGTCCATGGTTACAATTGTTGCTGGGGAAGGAGTCTGGAAGAATCTGCCTACAGAGATCATCAGAGAAAGAAGTGACCACTTCAGATGACTTCCAAATGACTGAGTTAGCATAAAGGGGTTGAGAAAGGTATTCGTACTCCTGAGACTATTGTGACTGGAGCAGCCATTGTAGAATCATCATATGGTAACCAGCAAATTGAACCATCAATACGGATGATACCATCAGGTCCAAAATCCTCAAGACCAAATGTGCTGAAGCGCAATCAAACTCCAGAAGATTTTGAATTACTGTTCTCAAGGATGAAATTGTATTCTGTGGAGTAGAGATCACAGTTATAGCATTTTCTAAATGACACCACAGAAAGACGGAATGTTGAGGGGGAGTCAGACTGGCCTTCCCCAGACCAATCAAAGTGTCTAGGAAAGCACAAAGATGAAGCAGACATTCCCTTGCTTACAGAAGAGACTCCTTGGAAGAGGCAGCTAGGAGCCAGTATAGACAAGATAATTTTTTGTATCCCAGAAGGCACAGAAGAACTATACTACTACTGCCATGCATTTAGTGAACACCTTGTGGGGCTGAGGTGAGACCAAAGGGCAGGGCTCTCAAATGACACTGACTAGCTCCTAAGCAGAAGCACATACATCTCCAGGATGCTTTCTCTGTTTTTACATGGAAGTAAGCATCCTGAGAACTACAGAGCACATCCATTTGTTCTTCTAAAGACACAGACCTAACTGCATCTACAGCATTCAAAAGCAGGACTTCTCAATGTAGTTGTTTAGGAGACTTAGGACATCCTTTGTTTTCTTTGAAACCAAAAGAATCATGAATATTATCTTAACCCAATCTGGTCTAGAGGGACCTCCTGGATGGCTCTTTTTTGCAGAAGAGAATGAAAAATCTTGCACACAGTCCTTTGCCTGATTGGGAGGACATCTGGCAATGAAAGGGGATGGTAGGGAGGAAGTTTCAAAAATAGGATGCAATAATTTCTGGATATGCTCCCTCTTACCCGCTTGTCTCTTGTAATGGTGAACTATGAGTGCAGATAGAGGGATATACATCCTCTGACTGCCTCCAGAGTACAGAAGATGGGATATCCTTCAGGGATTATATGGCATCTGCCACTAAAGCACCTGAGGGAACCCTGGTTTTGTGGACTACACGGCCCTCTGGGCCTGCATCTGTTGAAGTGGCCTCCTCTGCCTCAGCCACCTCTGCCAGAAGAGGACTCATACTGATGCCTGGACTTAAAATCAGAGTGAGTGAGGCCCCTTTTGCTTCTATTAAAGGGGTGCTGAATGGTCTCAAATTTCACACCTATCTCAAAGAGCATCTTGCTGTTCCTGCTCACTCTTTTTCATCCTTTTTTTCACCGTGGAACCAAACAGCGTGGTTCTTTTGAAAGGAGCATTTGCAAAGTACCCTTTGAAGTCATCCACAAAATCACATAAATACATCCAATAATGACCTCTCATGCCAATGCCTGCCATAGCCGCTCTTGCTGCTCTACCCGACACATTATACAACAGGTACATGAAGTCCTTGATAGTGTTGGACATCAATGAAAGTGAGTCCTTGCACTGCTTCTGTGACTCTACTGTAAGATGATTCTTCAGACCATATAATGCTTTTTGAGCAAGATCCCTCAGGAATCTTGTTATATAAGCTGCATAGTTCACAACCCAAATGGCAAAGGAGCAGGAAGTGTAAGCCCGCTTTCCCAGTCTATCCATCCCCCAAGACAACTTACTGAGCGGTGGATAGAGAGAGAGTCTTCATTTTTGGTGGCTATTGCAATTACTATGGAGTCTATGGGGGGTTGCCCAGAAAGGTTAGAAGGGAGGAGAATTTTCTCTACTACCTCAGAACTAATTCACAGGTGCTGGGTTCCCTCAGAACACAAGATTAGTTATTCCATATGCCTCAAATAATACAACCTCATTCTGAGACAGAGGTTCAGTTGGGCAAGATCCCCTCTGTCACATAAGTTTCAGGATCTCTCCAAAGGAGGAATTATCAGAAGGAGATTGTGGGGAACCCTCTCCATCTTCTCAGCTGGATCAGAAGTGAATGACTCTGCAGTTGCAATTCTTCCTCTTGCATGCCTTCTTCTTACGTGGCTCAGGGTATGAGGCTCCTATGTCCTCCAAGGATTTCCTCTGCATTGGGCCAGTACATCTGGGTCAATGGAATGAACCTGACCAGAAGATGCCCTCACAAAAGTCAACCTGATACAGCAGGAGTTAAGGAGAGGAACCGTAATCAGTGGAATCTGAGAGTCCATCTTGTATGGCAAAGAAATGATCCTCTCCACCACTTGGAAAGCTGCATCAAATTATAGAGAATCCAGAGACACTGCACCTATGGTCAGATCAAACTTGCTGAGAGAACAGTGTGAAAAGGACCCTGGGGGAATTCTCGGATTCACCTGAACAGCCATTACTGAGGATGGGATTGGACCCGAAGTCTCAAAGCCAGATGTTGATGAATGAAGCAATAGAGATGGCCACTTGAGTCCTCTGCTCCGAGACTCTGATACTGGATCCGAGAGGGCCAGTGTGAATGAAGCATATATCAAGGGTTCCTGGGCCACAAGATCTGGGTGACAGTACAGACCCAAAGGGACTGGAGCCGAAGGATGGACTGGTGAGAATACCTAGATTGGGGAGTAGTGGGCAGATCCTATCAGCCTTGGAACCAATGGAGTCACAATCATCCTCATCTTAATCTGAGTCTTTAGAAACTTCTGCAGAAGGTGATCCAAGTCCACTTCCAAAGCACTTTTGTAGAACCTGAAGGATCTTATAGAGAGGGCATATAAAGGTCTTGAAGCTGGTCACTCTGTTTTCTTCAGAGAATTATGAATGTTTATTGGAACCCCTTTCTTCAGTTCTAGTAGAGGGGTGTAGGTAGGGTCAGAGCAACATATTCCTCAGTTCTTAGAACCTTGGGAGTTAAAGGCAGAGCTGAAGATTGACTTGGATGTTTTCTCGAATTCAAGTCCTTAGCCTTAGAGGGCCTGTCACTAGACATTTTAGTTTTTGTTGGCTTTAGATCTGGGGGAAGAAGCTCCTTAACAATAAGCTTGTTCCTGTTGTCAGAAAGCACCCTGGGACCAAAGGCAGCACAGATGTTACAGGAAGCACTAAGGTGTAAGACCCCTAGACAAACCATGTAAAGATCCTAAGAATCTTGATGAGGGGATCGTGTGCCCACACTATGTAAACTTCTTAAAGCTTCCTCCACTATACATACAACAACTTAAAAACAGTAGTACACAACTCTATCACTACTAAACATTTAGTATTAATCAACACTCCGAGGCATCCAAATACAATTAGCCATCTAAGACAGGTTGTATTAATGTTTTGTCCCATCTAATAAGAACAAGAACATCCAAAACTATACAACAGACATACAGAGATAAATGGGAAGAAAGATGGTGACGAGGCCAAATGTAAATATAATCTAAAACAAGCCGAAATGGCCACAAACCAGCTATCCATAACACAAAGATACCAACAAATAAAAGGCAAAGCATTACCTGCCAAGACCAGGTTGCAGCTTTAAAAGGTGGCAAATGAGATCTGAGTTAGTCAGGGGAAGAAGGGCATTATGGTAAGGGAAAGCTTTGGAAGGGCCCAAGGCTAGAGTGCAAAATCAGCTGGATCAGATCTGACTGGAGGCTTGAGGACCCATACGTTGGATTGGACGGACTAGATGAATAGGATCTAGAAATGCTTGCGGGAAGAGGAGGGGAAAAGAGATTTTAGAGGAGTAACATTTTGAACTTTGGAACTTTTATGAAGTTGTTAAGCTTGGATAAATCTAAAACTGGTCTCCACCTTCACTCTTTTCTTGGAACCAGAAGAAGTCTAGAGTAAAATTCTTTCCCTATCGGTTTGGGTGGAACATGTTCTATGACTCCCTGAAAAAACAAATCTAAAATTATTGGCAAGATGAGATGTTGTTGATCTGACAGGACTTGAGTGATCCCTGAAGAAATGGGAAGAGTGTCTCACTGAAGTTTACATTCATTTTCTATTATATTCAAAACCAAAGACTCTGAGGTTATAATTTCCAAAGAAGAAGGAAAACAGAACATTTCCATGTAATTTTGGAAAGGAGACAGCCGAGGTGGAAAGGAAAGTTTGGTTGTTGAAAAGCGTCAGACGTTAATATTTCTGTCAGAAAAGGATCCTATGGATCATTTAAAGAAAGATTTTGGTTTATCTTGCCATTTTTCTTACTAGGAAACATCTTATCTTTTTGTTGTGAAGCACTTTCGGGTTTATGAAAAAAATGGTCCAGATTGATGGGATAAATTTTCTGAAACAGGAATAGAGTAAAGAAAACTGTTTAACCCCCTTACATAATCTTACCCTTTACCAGATTTTCATCAAAATCTCTGCAGAGTAATCACCAAAATCATTGTCTTTCTCTTGTAGAGAGTCCAGCGGTTTGACTTTCATATCATCAGGGAGTGACTGAAACGTCAGCCAAGCACATCTCCTAAGAAGTGAACCAGTAGCATCTGCTCTAGAGGAAGCATCAGTGGAATATTACCTGCATTAACAGAATGCCTCACCACCTGGTAGGCAGAGATGGTCATATCCTGTAAGGAAGACTTAGTTGCAGAGTCTGCTACATCAGAAACCACTGAGGACAGGTTATCCAAAAATGGAAAGAAAATTATCTTGTCATGTGTGTTTGACAGATGGTGACTATAAAGGACTGGGTGGCTGACTTGTAAACTATTTATCATACCTGTTCATGGTTCTACAATCCTTGTCATGAGGGAGAGTGCTGGTAGAAGGTAGCAGCTTAAACACGGATTCCAGTGAGAGAAAAGCAGGATCAGATGAAGGGTTTCTAAACAGCAACTTGTGAACTACAGGTACTTTGCAAACTATGTCTGGCTTCTTAGGGGCAAAGGGATAGGGGGTTTGGAACCACAGTAGCTGAGAAATGTTTTATGCAGGGCTTCTGAAACTGGAGTTATGGTACAGAGTTTAGGCAACTGCTGTTAATGGAAGCAATAAGACCTTTTTTGTGAATCTGACATCTGCTTGCTCTTCCATTTAGAATGTTCATTAATCTTATAAATAATGTTCCCCAATGAAAGCTCTCTGTGGGGGTATCATCTGCCTCTGATTCAAAATCCAGGGGTGAATGCATTTGTGATGCATAAGTAAGGCCTTCAGACTCCTGAGTCAGAAGAAAGTTCTCTCTCAGAAGAGGACTACCTCTTCCTCTTATGAGAGGTAGAAGCAAAGGGAGGGGAGGGAAACTGGGAAAACTGAAAGGCCAAATGATCTTTAAACAGCCCCATAGGAGAAATTAAACCATCCCTCTTTTATGTCTCGTAGGGAAGGGGATTAAATAGAAGAATGAGAAATATGTTTTTGTCTATTGTTTTGGTGTTTCCAAAGAACTACTACTAGGAAGAGAGCCAAATGCATCTCTGTAAGGCTTCCAGGGATGTCTTCTCAGATCAACAACTGAGGAAGTCCTCTTGTGACCTGTTAGAGAATCAGCCTTGATTCTCCTTTCATGGCCAAACCGGCCAACCAGTTTGTCGATTTGGATGTGCTCAGGCCATGTGCTATGTTGGCTTCCTGTTGGGTCAAAACAATGAGCAGAGGAGCAACAGCTGGGCAGTCTGATGGCTGATCAAATGCCTCAACTGAGATGACAGACTTCAACTAACTAAAAGAAGCAGGCTTCTCTGAAGACATGAAAAAGGAACAACAGCCACAGAAAAGAACAAAATTTATTGCACTTTTATTAAATGCGGAGGGTGGCAACTAGTACCATGTAAAAACTGATTTCCTCCCATTGCTTTCCTATGAACGGTAATGCTTATTGTACCATCACGTCTCTGAAGACATGGCCTTTTTCTTTTTTTTTTCAGGCTGAAGGAGGATGTCTGATGCAGAAGACTCAAAAGCTATCTTGGCAAAAGCTAAAGCGTAAACTCCATTACTCTCAATATAAAGCTTTAAAGAACTGAGGTGACCTCTTAAGTACAAAAGATCAACAAAGGAATAGTTTTTGTCATTGTGATTAGGCCCTAAATAAAAAAAGACAGTAAGTATATTTTCCATAAAATTTCAAAAGCAAAGAGAAAGGGTCCCCAATAGAATACTTATCTGCCCACAAATTTTATTTATTTATTTAACATTTGTTAACTGGGAAAGTCCGACTTGGAACAAAGCCAATTTTCAGTGGAGGCCCGGGGAGAAATGCTCCAGATGCATGTCTTTGTAACATGGGAGGAAACCGGAGCACCCAGAGGAAACCCACACAAACGCAGGAAAGGACATGTAGACTCCACAGAGAAGGCACCCCAGCCGAGAATTGAATCAGAGAACCTCTTGCTGTGAGGCGACAATGCTACCACTGCACCACTGTGCCATCCAAATGTTTGTTGCTGGAGAAGACCGAATGGTAGACAGACCTCGACGCTGATGAAGTCTTCATTCATGCACTTACGAGAGATAAGCACTGTTAGATGTTTTGCACTCGTATGTCCCTTAAGTACTAGCACCCAGTCTTTCATGCACAAGTCTCATGTAGGGTGCATGAGGAAGTTGCCTTACCTAAGCTTCTGTAGTCTGTCCAGACGTACAGTAACCTTGACATGCTTCTGCAGTCTGTCCAGACGTACAGTAACCTTGATATGTTTCACCAGTAAGAAATATTGCAACACTGATCTAAAGAAGAATATAACATGCTTCCCACATTAAATAATGCCCAGTGGCAGTCAGTTATTATTTTGGTGTCATATCCCTGACTGCTGTCAGGTTGGACAGGAACTGCCTAGAGCAGAGACTGAGAGAGAAAAAAATGAAATGTGAGAAAATATTTTCAGATGAACAAGAAAAGAAGAGTTTGCATTTCTTCATCTTGAATTCTTGTTCTATTTCTCACATTTAACGTGCTTAATTATGCCAATAAAAACCAGAAAAACAGTATTACAATTAAATTATAGATGAATTAAAGTGCTGTGGGTGGTCTGTTTTGCATGCTGTTATGGCTTGCATAGGACAAGAACGCCCACTATCACTGCAGGTGTGATTAACATCATAGCATGATTAGCCTTGCTGTGTTAATGTGTTAAGGTCTTGTCAGAAAGAAAAAAGATGACATATGAGTTTTAATTACACATTCCTAAAACAGACTGGGATAATGCAACTTATTCTGTAACCAGATTATTTCATGAAACAAGACTATGTATATAAAATGTGTTACTACATCTTAAAAGAAGACAAACAGCTTACAACTAATAAAAACAGCTCATTATAAACGAGCTGCAAACTTCATCATGTGAGACAGTGAAAAGCAAAGATGAATTACAAATGCTGTCTGATGTGACTTTGGCTTTTTATGTGTTACATATCAAATAGAGGACCTTCCTTGATGAGTTCAATGCCTGGGATGAATCCCAAGCAGTAAATCAGCAAGAAGGAGCTGTTGACAGTCCTGGTATCAAAGTTCAGAAGGATGAGTTATAAATTATAGAAATACCAAGGAAGTCTTATTTCTGGAACAGAACTTGATACCATAATGGAGAAGGTATACTCTGAAGAGCATGTGGCCACAATTCAGATGCCTGTAGTGGAGGCATTTTTAAAGAGAGCACTAGAAGCAGTCACAAACATTGTGAAGGGAATGCTAACTGCCTAGACAAAAGACGATGAAGCTGGCAATCTACTTATAAAATGTTTGTTTAGAAACTAAGTCCTTCCCACCATGAAGTGGTGGAAATAAACAGAGGTATGGTCACCCGAAACTCATGCTCCTACTTCACGTAAAACTTGGCCTGGCAACTATGTCATTGCAGAGCGAAAGACTCTCTGATGGGGCCTCTGCTCATGAAAAGAAACTGCAGACAGATAAGATGGGCTGGACTGATCTAATTTCCCCTGGAATATAAATGTATTCATTTTCATGGGGTAGGAATATCCCCCACCCATTCAATGACATGCAAAGCATACATCTAGAAGACATGATCCCACTGGATAACCATACCACAGAACCAGAAATTCTGTGCTATTTGACAGCAGTACAAGGGCTAGTGCTCAGAGTAGAAAACTAGCACCAGGCATTACATATTTATATTCCTTGTGCTCCCCTGAATGCAAGTACCCCAACAAGGGATTGTCATGTACAATTACTTAACAGTTCAGAATGAGGCAATGCCCTCTAAACAGAAAGTACAGTAGTTAGGGAATCATAAACTTCAGAGCAGTTCGCTGACCCAATTGCCAGTAACCATGCAAAGCATCAAATGGTTTTAATGAAGCTCTCAGAATGGAAGATTATAATTTATTCAATCACATTGACTGCAATCTATAACAGCAAGTCACTTACGTACATAAAGTAAAGTTTCACCAGAAACCACCATTACCGTGGCTGGAATTTCAAATATGTGTGTGTGTGTGTGTTGTACCTGTTATAAAGCAGGCATTGAGATGAATGGGGTCAGGAGATATTGTTGCTTGCCTGGAAGATTAATTAAATAGTTATTGGAAGACTGACTTAGATTATGTACTGGAGTGCATGTTTTACCATAAAATTGTGTTTGCCCTTTCCTTGTAGGTAGCATACGTGGATGTGTGTGAGGGAATGACAATCCCCAACATGGGAAGCACAGAAGGGCTTGCCTCCTCCCTCCTCAAGTAAATATGTTTTATTTTTTTTATTTAGTTTAGCGATGCTTTTGGTTTTTCATTTTAAGTGGTTCTTTTACAGCACAAATTTCTGTTTTTCTGGTTTGTTATTTATACATTATTAGATTAATTTTTATGATATAAATCCTTTCATAAGTCAGTTTTCAAGGCATAGGAATACAAAATTAATATTCTTTCTACAGGCCTCACAAACCTCAACTGAGCTTCTGGAAAATGTGTGTGACATCATTTATATGCAAATTATGTAATACAAAACTTATGTTTTTACTGTAACAGCAGTTCTTTCACACAGTGGTGTTACAGAAGAATTCTTCATAAAGAATGACAGTAAAAGGAGACGAGGACTAGAAGGCATTAATTATGAAAATGAATACAAATAGCAATGGGCTCTTGAAAAAGATGTCAATGAATCCCTTGCACATTAACGCTAGGGTTCAATAGATAAGACATGACAGAATAGTCAACACGTTCCAGCTCCCATGCCAAAAAGGGATGAACCTTGACTGCGACACAAGTGACCAGTGTCTGATTAACAGTGATGACAATGGAGGACACAAGCCTAGGAGGAAGAGAATGAGGTGTTGATTTTGGCTTGCCCATCCAGGGTAGGTGAGGAGGAGAGGCAGCTGAGACTCACCACCTGGAAGACACCTACATGGAACAATGAGTAATGCATCCGTGAAGAACGAACTTGCTGAACAGAAGCTGCCAGTACAGTTAAGATAAAAATGCACTAGGGCAGTCATGTGTGGTAGTGCTCATTCTTCCCATGGATGCAGGACACCTATAGTGGTGCTCACGGGAATTTCTGTGTTGCATGGGGTGCAAGGGGTGGGAGGTGGTCCACTTACTTAGTTGCCTGGCCCACTCAGTACTATCAGACTTTCACCTCTAATTTATAGCCAAGACTGGTGAGCCCAACCTGGGATAAATGGGCTGTAAGGCTCTCAACCTAGTATGAGGGACGTGCCCATCCCTCATATCAAATGTAACTGATACAGTGACACCCACCCTCAAATAGGGAAGAACTGGGACATCAGATCCTTGCCCTACTTGGAGATAGTTCAGTTTTTCTGTGAATGGTGGTAGTTCTTGAGCTGAAAACTAGCTCAGTTATATGTCTCTCAGGAAGACAACACAATAAGTTCAGTGGGTGCAAGTATAGAAACCATTGACCAGATCAAGTGGATGGTGACATTTAAAAAAAAAAAAAAGGTCTTAAAGGAATGCAATGATGCTTGACAACAGGCTGTATTGTTTTAGTCTATGAGCCTGAATCGATACAAGGCAGTTCATCAAAGACATACTCATTGAAGTCCATCTAATCAAGACTGATAGACTAAATACTCAACTCACCATTTTTTCCTATGATAAGGCTGTGTAAATACAACTCCAACAATACCAACGCAGGGGACACACAGCCTTCTTTCGCTGAGCGATAACTAACTCTGAAGGTACCACACCTTATGATAAGTTATAGATCATGCAGCGAGTTAGCTGTTCAACCTCAGCCCTGTCTGAAAAACAGCTTCAACAAAATTGGTCCATGACGGACTATGTGAATTCTATCTGTATCTCTTAATCCTACCCTTCCTCTAGATGCTACTTATCAGGCTGTGTGTATATTTCCCAATTAAGATATATTTTAGAAATGAGCTGATGACAGAAATAGAAGAAAGCAACCACCAAAGGATCTGAGCACTGTGAACAAAAAGTGCTCCTGAAAACAAAAAACATATTTGTAAAAGCCATAGAGCAGAAACCAGACAAAGTATCACACAGTGGATGTGGAGATAGGTCTGGAAGCGTTAGCTACGAGAGTCACATGGTTTCCAGCATAGTAAAGTCATCAACATGCCATGACACTGACACAGAGCAACCTACTAAACTGGAATAGCAACATTATAAGTCAAATATTGCAACACACAGCTTCTCTTGACTTCCTACACCTCCTGTAGTACTTTCCATCTTGTTTCAGCATGCAGTACTTGCTGAAAGTTACTCACAGAGGGTGGCAAATGCTGGGAAGCAGCATGATAAAAGCTACTACAATACAATGTGTTAAATCAGTTTATTATAACAAAACTGGAACTCCAATGAGAGATATAACTAGAAGAGATACCAACTACTCATTTTAGATATCCAGTACTTACACACACACAAAGACACAGACACACAAAGACACACACACACATGTGCATCTACATGGAATTTTTAAATCACAAACTCCCTGGGGTTTTCTGATGTATGCAGTAAAAGAATGGAAGAGCACTTAACAAAACTACTGCTATTTACCTCAACTATGTTTCCCGTCAGCTTTGAAAAGTAGTTGTCTATACCTTTAAACATCAATAGATAAACTATATCCTAAAAACTACATCGGCCTAAACCCTCAAAACAAATTGCAAATAAAACCGTACTTAACAATTTTGCATCCACAATAAAGCTATTCAAGCTGTAAGTAGCAAATGGAAGCGTACAAAAATGTTACCAGACAATGGCTAATGCAAATCTTTTACAAACCACTGCTAAAACCTTTTATCCTGACAGTAACTTATACCTATTTCTTTCAATGGATGTGCCTCTCAAAGAATCATAAAACAGTCAAATTATTTTCTTTTTATTTAACTTGACCAAAATGGCACCTATTTGCCTTAAGCAATAAAGCAGACAGTGTTCAAGAGATAAATCAATACTAGGAAATAGAGAGCCTGGGCTTTTGGCTGAAGTTAGGCCACTGAATGCTGACATTATTGATTTTCACTAGTTCAGCAGGCCTTGTAATTAAAATGTAAATTTGAGAAAGAGATTATGTCCTGACAGAAATGGTGGGATTAAGGGGGAGATAAAAGACCCTCAGTGAAAGTGCAATGCAAGAGAAGGGAAGAGGAAAGGGTGGGATAGAAAAATGAGAGAATAATGCAGGTTTCTTAGCCAGTGTGGATTTAGTTCCTCATACAGTCTGATCTGAGGCTTAAATGAATAAAAATAGGAGATGGGTGTTCTGACAAAAGGTAAACAATTATTATGGCCTTTACTTGTTCTTCGGCTTTATTGTTTTCTTTCTTTTCTTTAAATAACTGAAAGGAACTGCAACACATCTGAATCAGCTATTACTGTGTATCATATTTCAGGAACTCTTAAAAGTTTTCCTTGAAGCTCTAATACAAAGCAGCTGTTAGAACAACCAAGGTGGCAGTTCATCTGTCAGCAAACTTTTTATTAAAACAAACAAAAAGACAGCATAAATCAATTACGCAAATGAAACATGAGTTAACCGAACTACCTAAAAGAGCAAGAATACATAAAAAATAAACATTGTACATATTTATTTTGTTTATTAACTGAGATGATGGGCTGATCCAAGATGACCCTTTTCAGCTGTGGCTTGGGCCAAAATGGCACCAATAAACATTCAACAAAAGTAAAAACCAAGTTAGTGGCTAAATGGATAAATGGTTCACTTAACAATGAATCTCTGTCCCAAAAGCACACAACGTGAAGCAAACCAAAGCAGCAGAATGCTTTAAACCAAACGCTTTTTAATAACAACAGAAGCACTTGGGTTAAATAAAAGCAGACTCCGGTAACATATTAGAAAATGTTGAATGCAAAGATGGTGCAAACAAAGTAAAAAAATACTAAGCTATTAAAAATGGAGGACAAGCTCAAATGCTACAGTGTTCAGCAACAATTTTGTTGCAGTAAACTCAAGGAGATTTGAGTCTTGTAGTAAACAGAAAGGACATTGGGTGAAGTAGCTAAGAGAGAGAAAAGAGAAATGTAACAAGAATACTGAACAAAGCTATGAAGAAGGAAAGAGATTCACAAACAGAAAAATGTGATATGTATGTGATATTGGGACACATGACACCCAGTGAAACTTAGTGTAACAGAACACAGAAAGGGTTAACTAACAGGCACAGATGATGAAAACACAGCGGAGAACAGTACTCCTGGATGAAACAGCAGACTAGCCAGACAGGGAAAGTGAGTAATAAGTTAAGAGACACTAGAGGGAGAACACAGCAGCTAGCAGTGCAACTACTAAACCTAAGAACAGAAAGGTAGTCACTTATTAGGAAAGTAGAGGCAAGGTAAAAAAAAAAATAAATGAACTGTTAACAAAAACAGCTACAGAAGGAAAAATTTCTTACAGTATAAGTTTATTCCTATACATTTGTAAATCATGATTTGGCATCTCATTTTTTTGCAAATTTGTGTTCCCTTCAGCTGACCATCAGCTGTCCTCAAGAACTGTCCTCATTCTCCAGGTCTACCAAACCTCCTTTATTTCCCATTGATTACCTCAGAACCATGTTCAGAGCTGGTGAGGAAAGGCAGCTGTGAAAGCATCGTACTGCTGCCATGGTGTGATTGATGTTTTAATTCCCCGACCTGGCAAAGGTCGGTAGTGTCCTGTGGGTGGGACATGCAGTGAACACCCGCACTACCAGGCCCCTTGCTTCCACAATAGGTTTGATGTTAGCAGGATGCTCCATCCACTACAAGACACCACTATCCACTGTTGTCTGTCCCGTTTCCACCAGAATGATCATGTGTCAGTGTGTCCCATGCTTACGGGCACATCCATCCTCCCTGTCTGTACCATCAAGCCCCCAAGCTAATAATGGAACTTAGGCCACCTGGGTCATAGTGAAGGTTTGTCTCTCTATGCCAAAGCCACAGGCTAATTTGCCTTATTTTTGAAATACAGCAGCTCCATACAGTAGCCTACGGCAGGTCAATGTTCTAGCACAAATCCTAAGTTGCTTATATGTCATAAACGAGTAACAGTAACAAAAGAACCTGATGTGAGAATACTGGGAGTGAGGTGTGTAGGAGAAGGAAAATGACAGACAGCAACAAAAAAAAGTCTAAAAATCAAAGGCACTTCACTGCCTAGCTATATCTGTAAGTACAGTAACGCATGCAACATGCATATGGAATACTTTTAATACAGCAGCTACATGTCAAAAATGTAAGCAGGACAATCCCAAACAACAATGTGCTATACTTCTGTTTTGCTTTATTTCAGTTTTAAAGCAAGAGCAACAGCAAATACAGTGGATATAAAAAGTGTACACACCCCTGTTAAAATGCCAGGTTTTTGTGATATGAAAAAATGAGACCACAATAAATAATTTCAAAACTTTTCCCACCTGTAATGTGACCTATAACCTGCACAATTCAGTTGAAAAAACAAATCTGTTAGAGGAAAAAATACAAAAAAAAAAAAAAAAAAAAATACAATAAGCTGGTTACATAAGTGCACGCACCCTTACACCAATACTTTGTTGAAGCACCTTTTGAATTAATTACAGCATTCAGTCTTCTTGGGTAGGAGTTTATTAGCATGGCACATCTTGACTTGACAATATTTGCCCACTCTTACTTGCAAAAGTGCTCCAAATCTGTCAGACTGCAAGTATATCTCTTGTGCACCGCCCTCTTCACATCACCCCACAGATCTTCTATTGGATTTAGGTCTGGGCTCTGGCTGGGCCATTCTAAAACTTTAACTTTCTTCTGGTGTAGCCATTCTTTTGTTGATCTGGATTCTGGATGTATGTTTGGGGTAACTGTCGTGTTGAAAGGTGAAATTCCTCTTCATCTTTCTAACAGAAGCCTGAAGGTTTTGGGCCAAAAGCAACTGGTAATTGGAACTGTTCATAATTCCCTCCACCTTGAGTAAAGCCCCAGTTCCAGCAGAAGAAAATCAACCCCAAAGCATGATACTGCCACCACCATGCTTCCCCATGGGGATGGTGTTCTTTTGGTGATACAAAGTGTTGTTTTTGTGCCAAAAGTACCTTTTGGAACTGTGGCCAAAAAGTTCAACCGTGGTCTCATCAGACCACAACACATTTTACCAAATGTTTTTACCTGGATGTTTTTCTGTGTAAGAAAACGCTTCCGTCTTGCAACCCTACCCAATAGTCCGGACATATGCAGAATATGGGAGATTGTTGTCACATGTAGTACACAAACAGTACTTGCCAGAAATTCCTGCAGCTCCTTCAGTGTTGCTGTAGGTCTCTTGGCAGCCTCCTTGACCAGTTTTCATCTCGTCTTTTCATCAATTTTGGAGGGATGTCTAGTTCTTTGCAATGTCACTTCTGTCTCATATTTTCTCCACTTTTTGATGACTGTCTTCACTGTGTTCCATGGTATGTCCAATGCTGTGGAACTTTTTTTGTACCTTTCTCCTGACTGATACCTTTAAACAATGAGATCCATTTGCTTTGTAAGCTCTCTGCGAACCATGGCTTTTGCTGTAGCAGGCAACTGAGTAAATGTCAGGAAAATCCTAAGACCGCTGAACTTTACTTGGGGTTAATCAGTCTCTAACTGATAGCAGCTGTGTACCCAAGAAGACTGAATATTGTAATTAAATCAAAAAGTACTTCAACAAAGTATTAGTTTAAAGGTGTGCATACTTATGCAGACAGCTTATTGTATGTTGTTTATTTTTTGTAACCCCCCCCCCAACAGATTTGTTCATTTTTCAATTGAATTGTACAGGTTATAGGTCACATTAAAGGTGGGAAAAGTTTTGAAATGAGTTACTGTGGTCTCATTTTTTATATCACAAAAACCTGGCATTTTAACAGGGGTGTGTACACTTTTTATATCCACTGTATATAAACAAATAATTATTGAGCATGGGAAGGATAAGCCAATCTGTAACCAAATGGGATAGGTGAATTTGAGCACTCGCTAGGATTAAAATGTCTCACAAGGAAAGCTAGCCTAGTAGTTACCCATGACCCTATAAATATGCTGGAAGTTACTGATCCTCTGCTATGTTTACCATCATGGATGTAAGCATGTCAGAGTGGTAGCAGGTCAGTAACACCCAGTGAACCATCACAGTACTAAAGTAAATACAGTGGAAGGTGCTGAAGTGTGTTCAGCAGGGACAGATGAAACAACTTATCTCACTGTACTGTAGCACCTGCACATGATCGTAGAAGCAACTGACTGCATTTAAAAGGCCCCAAAGAAGAATAAGATTGGAAGACTATCAGGGAAAAATGGCCACTAAAAATATTGCCTGATATTATTGCATAGCTACACAGTTGTGGTGCATACTGCTTCAACCTCTTGTACAGAATAACACTCAGGCAGAAAAGTCTAAAAAGATGAAGGCTGTTACTTCATTTGCAGTAATTGGACTGGTGTATTAAGCACAGACAGCTAATTCCATTCAAACTGAGCAGCGCATTACTTTACAATAGAAAACTAATGTCTTAGCAGCCAAGGTTAGATAACAATAACACAATAAATCATCAGTCAATAAACAAACAGTAGAAACCAGCTGCATTTACGGGTACACAAGTGGCACAGCAGTGCAGCATTTAGAACCACAGCCTCACAGTGTTTGGTGGGTGCTCCAGATTGGTTCTTGGCTGAGGTGCCATCTGTACAGAGTTTACAGGTCTTATCTCTCTCTCTCCACCAGGGCTTCTTCCCACTTCTCATCTTTCCTCACAAAGCCCAAAGGCATGTAAGTAGATGCTGTGGCGTGTTCCCAAAGTGTGCTTGCAGTGTGCATCTGAGTATATGTACTGCAATCTTGTACTTGACTAGTTCCTGTCCTATGCCCAGTAACATCTTTATAATTAAACATGGACAGGCTCTGGTTCCTCCAACTCTGAAATGGATAAAACTGGTATTAAAAATATAATTTACATTTTTTTTCTGTTTAATTTGTTAATTGGGTGGCTGAGATCGTTCACAGTCCCTTTTCAGCCATAATCTAGGCCATCAGGCTGGACATATAAACTAAAAATAATGTTTATAATGTGTGTGATAATCCACCACTGGGCCAATAATCAAGGAGCCTCAATCTTCACCACTGGCACCTGTGGGGGGATGTTCACTGGGAGGCTAACAGGTACACACACAGTATTTCCAGATGTAACTCTCTGCATCAAGTGCAATTTCCCTTAAGAGCACACAGAGACCACAGTCAGTCTGGGGCTGGTTTCTCCCTCTTCCTCCAGATGCCCAGTAAGCCTCCCCACTGGCACAGTAATAGACTTGAGATCTCAGCTGAGTGACCAAATCAAGACCTCCAGTACCCTCTCTGTCCAACCGGTGCTTCATGTCCCCTGCCCAAGTAGCTGACACACACTCTGAGGTTTGATTTACACACACACACACACACACACACACACACACACACACACACACACACACACACACACACACACCAAAGACTGGCACAGATTTACTAGTTCTTCCCCCTTTTGCCCGGACTATAAGGTAGTTACCACTGCCACCAGTCACTCCTCATCAGCTACTTTAGGGCCCTTAACAAAGAGTGTCCAATTTTACTGTGTAATATTAAAACTAAGACAAATGGTAGTTTGATCAAGAGCAAGGCTATTAGGAGTGGCCCACACAATGTCACCAAATAAATATGCAAGTACTCTCAAAACTTAAATGTCTCGACGCAGATCAACCACAATGAAATGTTTAAATATATTTAATAATAAATAATAAAAGAACAAGACAATACTAAATATGTAATCACAGTGACATCAGAGTTCAAAACCACAGGAAATATTTAAAATAACATTGCAATACAGGCTCACACAAATAAAGAAAAAAAATGTAAACTAAGCTTTGCTATATTCCTGACTGTATCTAAGAGAGTTAATATATCCTAATAACTTACAGCAAGGCAGATGTGAATGGTTCTTCTTGTTGTCAGATCGAAGACAGAAAGCAGAATGCTCTGTCTCACTAAGAGACTTCTCAAAATAATATCTAAAATATTACTGCTGAGATAGCTTGCAGAATGACATCTTTTCTGGTCATCTGACTTCAAGTTCTTATGGAAAATCCCACTGCTAGCAACTGGTACACTTAGCATCTACCTGTAAAAATACATAGACAAGGGCTTTTGCTCCAACCTTTGGCAGGTGTTGGAAGTCATAAAAACAGTTGCATTCCTTCTTGCTTCCATAGAAGTAATTAGTTCACTCCAAAGACAATACAGAAAGCTTCCTAGCACAGTCTTTGTGTCTCTAGCTACACTGAAGCACCTTTATGGACTAGTCTATAAAGTAATTTAATTTCAGATACCTTTCTAAAGGTGCTGGATTGAGGTTAACCCTTCGGTTTCCCTTGTTAACATATACATTTAAACAGTTACAATAATGCATGTACATTTCTGTTCTCTTCCAGTAGGGGCACACTATAGATACATTTTAAGCACAAGCACTTTACAAATACCTTTTCAACACAGACATCTGTACAAAGCAGTTTGATATACACATGACATACAGTTCTAATACATTTGTAACACAAACATCTTGTATAAATTAGTTTGATATTCACAAATAACATAATTATTTACACAATTCCAGCTAGCTGTGCTGGTAGTATCTCCTTTCATCACAATGTGCACAAAACAAAAAAGCTGTAAATGTACAATATTACAAATCAAAAGCGGTTATAACTGTATCAAAATGTAAACCATATTTCTGATACATTGGAATGGTCTTTTTTTTTTAAGTTCCAGTGAACTGGGAATAGAGGAGGTGGAGGGGGAAGGGGGCATGAAAGGGATGCCCTCTTCCACAGAGCTTATTTGAACTAGGTACAGACATATTGGCACAGAGGGTTTTAGCTTACCTGGAAAACCCTTCCTTGTACATGGAAGATCATTAGATTGTTTGCTACTGACTGTATGTTGGCTACTGACAGTGTGAATACTGTAAACCACCAGAAAGATGAAAAAGGTGCTCCAAAACACACGTTTATTTCAGTTGAGCACTCATCTGTTTCAAGAACTAGACTTCATCAGAATATCAGTTAATTACACTTCCCTTGTATGCCTTTACCAATCAATCAATGAATTACATTTCATTACACCACTGCATTAAAAAGCCATCACCTAATTTTAATATAAAATACTTAAAATATTATATAGTTTTATATAAAAATACAAATGTATAAATATCTAAATAAATGTTATAATACATAAATTTAATAGTTATAAAAAGCAACCATGTCTTTTCATTTTTAATATACTCAATATACTAGTGCATTCATTTAAACCTGGAAAAACAGTGGCATTTAGCCTCAACTGCTATCGTAACTCACATGCCTCCAACTGTTCTGGTACAACCCTGCCCTGTACATCATTAGTTACTTGTTGAATCACTAAAAATCAAAACTTTTGACCACTATATATCTCAAAGTGCATACTTAATGCATTTTTTTTACCATTTTAGCAATATCAGAGATGTGTTCATATATACTGGTTTTAAAAACTCTTGCGGTTTTACCCACATAAAAGGTATGGCAGTTCAAACACTTAGCTAAATATAAAATATTCCTGGAATAACAATTTTAATGTGAATGAATGTATATTTTAAAACTCTCTCTCTCTCTTAAATATAAAGGTGGGTGCATCTCCAAACCTATCTAACAAATCCTGATCAGAGGTCAATAAAGCCCAATTTTTCTTAATGATTGTACATATATCCATAGTATCTCTATTGTATGTGCTTATGAAAGAAAATCTACAATTAATATTTATAGAAATTGCACTACTTATTGTAGTCACAGGAACTATACTATCTAGTTAACTTAGAATTGGGCTTTTTATTTAAGAGAGATCTTAATTTTAAAAACCTTTTGGAAACAGGATGGGGTCGAGTGAAGGATATGTAATCAAACCTTAAAAAAGGTAGTTTTAAATGTTGGAGGTGCAACCAATGCACATATTTACTTGAAACTAACCATTTGTTTTTGTCGAACAGTTTTAAAATACACATTCATTCACATTACAATTGCTGTTCCAGGAATTTAGTATATTTCGCTAAGTGTTTGGACTGCCCTGCCTTTTATGTGGGTAAAACCGCTAGGGTTTTTAAAACCAGAATATATGAACACATTTCTGATATTGCTAAAATGGTGACAACAAATGCATTAAGTAGACACATTGAGAGATACAGTGGTCACAAGTTTAGATTTTTAGTGATTCAACAAGTAACTAATGATGTACAGGGCAGGGTTGTACCAGAACAGTTGGAGGCATGTGAGTTACAATGGCAGTTGAGGCTAAATGCCACTGTTTTTCCAGGTTTAAATGAATGCAATAGTATATTGAGTATATTAAAAATGAAAAGACATGGTTGCTTTTTATAACTATTAAATTTATATATTATAACATTAATTTATTTAGATATTTATACATTTGTATTTTTATATAAAACTCTATAGACTATTTTAAATATTTTATAGTAAAATTAGGTGATGGCTTTTTAATGCAATGGTGGAATGAAATGTAATTAATTGATTGATTGGTGAAGGTATATAAGGGAAGTGCAATTAACTGATGTTGTTCTGATGAAGTCTAGTTCTTGAAACAGATGAAAGCGCTCAACTGAAATAAACTTGTGTTTTAGAGCACCTTGCTCATCTTTCTGGTAGTTTACTGTATACATTGTTGGTGTGCCTGTGGTTATACTGCAATCTGTATTTGACATTGGGTAGTATTTGTTACGTTTTTGAAGAGTTTTAAAACAACATTCAGGACTACAGTGCAATTGGGACAAAACTCTTTAGGTAAGAGTTAGAGCTGTCAAGCAGGGGACAATAAAGGACATTTACAGGAGAGGAAATGACGTGTTTAGAAACTGAGGTGTGGGGGCAACTGTTTGGGAAATGTAAAGAGGGATTATGAGGGGTTGTTTGAGCACAGTGCGGGGCTTTTTAATAGGTGATCCAGTATGGCAAATATGCTAGTAGGGAGAGCAAATGTAATTTAAATATTTCCCAGAGTTCTAAGTTTTGTTCAACACCTGTTCCCAAAAGAAAAGGAGTGTTTTTGATATATAGATTGCATTCCTGTTGTGACAAGTATGTCTGGGGAAATAAATGGGGCTAGGATAGCTAAAGAAAAGCTTTACTCATGGTATAGCTGGGGAGAGTAGGGAATGCCACACTTTGAATTGTATTTATGGGCAGTAGTGACCTTTTCTGAGATGTGGGGTAGAGATGAACATATGACTGATGGGAAAGGAAGACAGAGTGAAAAATTTGCAGAAATACTATTAAAAATATGGAAAACAAAAGGGACTGAGGGTATGACCTTGCATGGGTTACTTCAGACTGGTTTGTGGAATAACCTCCATATAAAAATCCGGGATAGAATGGAGATTTGGGCCAGTTGGAACCAGAGAGTAATGATGCAGGTAGCTATGTTACTTCACAAGAAGCTATTAAAAGGGAGTATTAGGAAGATAAAGATTTTGGAAGAGTGTCAAGTCCTGTATTCTCTGTGGGATGGGGAGTGGCTGCAATATTTGTGGCTTACAGTGCAGTTAATTCGGGGTTGTGTAGTACAAACTTGGCATCGAATATTCAGAAAGACTTCATTAGTTATTCATACATGGACAGGCAACTTATTGAGGAATGCAGAATGAAATCTGGAAGAATCAATGCCAGTCTGAATAAAGATATCTACAGGTATGAAATAGAAAGATTGAGAAAGAGATGGGGTATGAAGGAAGGTATTGTTATACTCAGAGGGCAGTGGACAGACATTCTAAAGAGGATAGCTAGGGCTGAAAGACCCTGAGGTTTGGGCCCAACATACTAGATGGCATAGGTCTATATTAATTTACTAAACGCAAATATGATCGAATGGCATTTCATCAGAAATGCAGTTAATCGAACTCCATGTGGGGGGCTGCACCCCCCCAAACCTCCTCTAATTATATAAACCAACTCCAAGATCGCGCTACAGTGGAGAAAGGGCAAATTTCTTGATCCCTATCATAACGCGATTGCAAGTCCGAACAGTTTGACGATATTTTTGTTCGATGAATTAATAGGGACCCGATGGCTTTGTAGGTGATTTAGAAGGCTGCTTTAACAGAAAGAATGGAAAGCAGGCATGGCAGGTGCTGCAGATTTAGAGTAGATGAAGCAGAAAGTGTTTTGGGAATGTAGGATGGTTCATTTTCTATGGGCCACCTACACAAAAGAAGGTGAGCTCATTTATGAAAACAGTATCCTGAAGAAATGGTAATTTATCTTGTGAGGAATTAAAGGAAAAGAGAGAGGGGTGGCATGAAAAGGAGGAGGTTCAGCTCTTGTTTACGTCATGAGGGAAGAGGGACAGCACTGCTAAGAGATGAGAAGACCCTGTTATATGGGATGGAAGCATGACTACAGTACAGAATTTTACCATTTATAGTAGGGTTATACTACTGGAAAAGGCCAACAAGTCTAAAAAGATAGCTACGTATAGCTGGGCGAGGAGAAGTGCGACATGTTATACAAGATTAATAGAGACACTGGGCAGTTTTACAAGTTGTCTCTGGTGTCCTCTCGCTTAGAATGATGAAGGAGAAAAGTGGTTTTGTTTACAAGGTTGGGAAAATGTCAAATCCTGTATTCTTTGAGGGATGAGGACTGGTATTCTTTTCTTTGTTTTATTCTCAATCATTGCATTTTATTCATTATGTGCACATGGTGGGATGCTCATGCACAATCTAATAACTACCCGATGGCAGATTTTATTTTGTACGTTGTATGAGGTCACAATGTTTCAATACTGTTTCTATTTTAACAAAGTTTAAACTAATAAAATAACTAAAATAAATAATAAAAATATATATATAGGCAGTATTGAAGCAGCACACAAACATAATAGAGGACCAAATACCACAAAAATGTAATATTTTTATAGTACATCTTACTAATAACTTACTAAATGAGCTTTCTCTGAGAACACTGCATTTACAACTGTTCAGGGTATTAACAACAGACTGTTCCATAGTGAAAGCAGCATGAGAACATAAAGCTGAACAAAGAGAAGAAAAATTTTATGTACAAATAAGACTTTGTATAGACGGTCAAGTGGTATTTCAGAGATGCACTGTAAGTCTAACATAGAACTTGACAGGACACGTGGTGAAGTCTGAAGAATAAAGGTGCTATCTGTTGTCTCTAAAACATTACCAGGTGTATGTGTTCTTCAAGTACTGCATCATCCTAGGTCTGAATAGAGAATAACTATTCTTTAGATGGATAGGAAAATAAAGGCATTCAACAAGACAAAAATCCCTGCAAGGAATTCAATGTAAAGTAAATTCAATGATACCATTACTGATTTACTAAATACAACAGACATGTGTTGTTCAAGTCTCATTAGTTTTAAAGAAAAAGAAAATGGAAAGGATAAAATGAAGAAGAAGATAGAGAAGCCCTGAAATGAAATGGTGCTATAATATAATAGCAGTGCATGAAAGTAAAGAGCAGATAAACTGCAGAACCAGAGGAACATTCAAAGGTGTACTGATGAAGTGGTGCCCAAATGCAGAATAACAGAATGCACGGTTACATAAGAACTTACCACAAGTATATCAAAGCCTGGTTTGCCTTCCTCCCCCTCTGTACATCTGACCTACGACCTATGCACGAGAAGTGCTACTAGATAAGGAATGTACAGGCACATAGTTCCTCAGGGCTTTGCCTCAGAAGAGAAGACTGAAGCTTAATGAAAAATAGGAATAGGACTTAAGTCAGCAGGGAAGAGAGAAAAGATAGATCCACCTCATCTGAGGAATATGAAAAGAAATGGGGGGTGCATATACTGCAACAGTGATCTATTCGGATATCTACAGTAATAATAAGTTTTAAATAACTGTGTTGTGTCCTTCATTTGCTCACTGTTGAAGTACTGATCATTAATAGAAAGACTCTCAGCACTTTTATACTGACTGTGAGGAGGACTGAGGTGCAGAATACCAAGAAGAATGGATATATGGCAAAGCCATGTCTGGCCATCCTTCAGATTAGACATTCAGCTGAAGCCTTAGCACCACCTATTGATTTGGTAGTAGTTCATGGGGATGTAAAAGATCCCATGGCACTTACTGAAAAGAATAGGGAAGTTCTTAAGTGTTCTGGTTAAAACTCCCCTAGACAGTGTGAATACCACCTAAGGTCCACCCTGAAAAGAGACCACTGGCCTAACCCAGTCAACAAAGTGTCAATAAATACATAAAAATCTCATTTACACCCATAAACATAAAACATGTTTGTCCTAAGAGAAATAGTCTTTTAGAAAAATTAGGAAGAATGGAAAAGCCATAAGAGCTTGTAACTTAGACTCTTTTAGCAAATGCCAAATCCAATAACAAAACTACCACTGATATGCAGGCTTCTTAAGAAGCAGAGAAGGCATGGTCAAAGTGAGAGACACTCATCTTTTCCAGAGCATAGCGTCTAAGGAGGAATTTTCTTTTTTTTTTTTTTTTTTTTTACTAAATATTTTTTTATTATTTCAAATAAGATGTCTTAAGAAACATTACATAAAATAAAGATAAATAACATACTTACAATTCTAAAATGTTACTAACTTCAAACCATTATATATAACTATTTACATTGGTGTCTATGCAAATAACATTGAAATTCTATATTATATAAAGTTAGAAACATAAGATTATATATCTTCTTCGATCTTTTTGAGTATTTCTAGTACTTTCGTCCAAGAGTAATAGTAAGAAGTAGATCTTTTAGTTCTGTTCTTCACTGTTAATATTTCCATGTGAATAACTGTTGTTCATAGGTTCATACTAGGCTATCTGCCCAAGGGCATTTATAAGCCTAGCCCACAGTTATGTGGCTTTCGCCACCCCTTTAGTTTGAAGAAAACTATGCCTATTATTTTGCTGTGCCTCTGTCAAGCAGTGACACTGAAGTAATCCCTGGGGTATATCTGCGATCTCCCATCCATTGGTCAAGATTCCTCTTGAACAAGGCCAGCGAGGCGCTCTGCCTCACATGTACCGGGATTTTGTTCCACAGCATAGGGAGTCTCTGGGTGATGAATCTGTCCCTCCAGCACATTCTGTTAATAACCATGTCAAGGTTTAAGTCTCCCGCCCTTGTGGTTCTGAGGGATCTAGATTTTTTGAGGTGAAGCATATTCATCAAATCTGGGTTTGACATGGCCTTATATGTCAGGCACAGGTCACCTCTGAGCAAGCGGTATGCGACTGAATAGAGCTGGAATTCTTTCAGTCTGGCAGCATAAGACATATTTTTGAGACCCTTTATCCTTTTGGTGAGGAACTTTTGGGGCCTTTCCAGCTGCTGCAGGTGTCGGGTCAGATACAATCGCAATGGGGCATTGTACTCAATCATAGGTCTAATGAGTGATGAGTACAGGGGGACGATGACCTCCCTAGATCTAGATGTGAATCCTTTCATGATCAGGTGGGCAATGTAGAAGGTTTTCCTAACTACTTTGGCAACATGAGTGTCAAGCGAAGGTTACTGTCAACCTGGGTCCCCAGATCCCTGATGACTTCTTCTGTGCTCAGTGGATTGCCACCTATATGGTAGCTAGGGGTAACCTTGTTTTTCCCGAAGGGTATGACTATGCATTTCTTGGCGTTTAACTTTAGGCCATGGCTCTGGCACCAGTTATCCGTTTCTGTGAGGCCCTTCTGAAGGATATCTGTGTCAGATGTGTTTTCAACTATGGCGCCCAGTTTGCAGTCATCTGCAAACTTTGTCAGCCATAACCCTCCTGTGTTTGCTTGTACTTCAGAAAAGTAGATGCCGAACAAGAGTGGTCCCAGGACTGAGCCCTGTGGGACATCACTTGTGACAGGCTTTGAGTCTGACATGGCGCCAGCAACTCTGACCCTGTGGGTTCTGTCACTTAGCCAGTTTGCAACCCATCTTGTGATGTATGGGTTTACATTTAAGCCGATGAGTTTTTCGATGATACCTGAGTGGAGTATTGTGTCGAAGGCCTTTGCCAGGTCGAGGTAGGCTGTATGGACTGCCTTGCCCTCATCAATGGTCTTGGTGACTGTTTCGAAAAAGTCAACCAAATTTAAGAGGCATGATCTGCCTTTGACAAAGCCAAACTGGGATGGATCCAAAGTCTGCAAGTTCCCTATGTCTTTATTTATGAGTTCCATTATGATCCTCTCCATGGCTTTGCAGATAAGGCTTATCAAGCTAATGGGACGGTAATTTCCAGGGTCGGTGGAGGCACCGCCCTTATGAAGTGGGACCACAGTCGCCGTGCGCCACTCCTTGGGTACGTATCCTGAGGTGAGGCTAAGATTAAACAGCTGTCTTAACTGCGGGTTTAATTCCTCATTGAGTTCGTGGAGCACATAGCCGGGGACACCATCCGGTTCCATGGATGCTGTGTTTTTTGCCTTGGAGAGAGCAGTTCTCACCTGGGCGTTGGAGATGTTTGGGTGGCTACAATCCTCTGGTATAGATATCTCTCCTTTTGGGGGGGAGAAGTTTGCACTGAACCTGTCAGCCAGTATGTTGGCAATGTGTGTAGGTTCAGTAATCTTCACATCATTTTGAACTAATTCCGAGCATATCTGGGAGTTTCCTCCTAGGTTTCTAACATAGCTAAAGAAGGCCTTATGATTGTCTTTTGAGTCCTTGGCGATTTTTCTCTCAAAATTTGCCTTGGATGATTTTATGAGAGCTCTTAGTTTTTTACTTATAATGATCAAAGGTCTCTTACCTTTCAAGGATTTTGCTCTATTTTGTAGTAGCTTCCTCCTTTTGTTGTAGAGCTTGTTTATGGCTGGGGTCCACCAGACTGGGCGCTTGCCTTTGGTACAAAGAGTCTTAGTTTTGTTTGGGATTGCCTGATCCATGCAGTCCTGTAGGTGCTGGTAGAAGGCATTTGTAAGTGATTCAGCGGTTTGAGTAATGTTTACCACTGGCTCAGGGGCCTTAAAGGAGACCACACTAGTTTTAGAAGTGTGAAGTCGGCTTTTGAGAAGTTTTTCACTGTGGTCTTTTTTATTTCAGGTGGGGGCGGGATGAGGACCTCCAGCGAGATTAGTTTATGATCTGATCTCACCAGTGAGGGGTATACTTCCGGTGTTGAACATTGTGATCCCATGTTCGTGATGATGAGATCAAGTATGTTTTCTCCTCTTGTGGGGATGGTGACTAGTTGTTCCATGGCATTTGAGTTTATGAACTCCAGGAACCTTTGGGCTAGAGTGTTTGGGCTTGAATAGTGTTCCCAGTCTATATTAGGGTAGTTGAAATCACCTAGTATGATGGTATTTGGAGATATATTTATCCCCTCCAGTGTTTTCAGGAAGGCCATGTGAGGTTCCTGAGTTTGAGAGGGTGGCCTGTAACATGCTATAAATTGCAGAGCAGTCTTGCCTATGGTTAATTGCACCTGGATGGTCTCCGATGCATCGTGCGTTGCCACCAACCTTGAGGTGTGTGTGTCCTTTATGAATATGGACACCCCCCCTCCTTTCTTGGTGTTGTCCGGATTTTGGGGCCGGAACGCATGATATGAGGTGAAACCTGATAGTGCTGGGGTGCTCTCAGGAGCCTTGAACCAGGTTTCTCTCACAGCACAAACATAGATGTTCTCCATACTGAGAAGGGCCTCGAGTGCGTGCATCTTGAGATTGAGACTTCTGGCATTGAGCAGCATTACCCTTAGTTTTTTTCCTTTTTTGTGTTCTAGGGTGGTAGGTTTAGAATTTGAGCTTTGCCTAAAAAAGGCACTATGGGGGTGGCAAGAGCCTTTGCCAATATCCGGAAGCCCAGGGGTGACAGGTGCAAGCCGTCCCTTGCGAAGCAGCGTGGCTTGTCCAGCATGTCATCCCAGGCAGACAGACATTGGTTCCCCTTTGAATGACACCAAAATTTAAGCCAATTATTAAAGCTGATCATCTTATCACTGTATTGTGGCATCATTCTAGGTGAAGGTAGGATACTGCTCAAGGTCAGGGTCATACCTGCCTGGGCTACATAATCAGAGAGCTCCTCTATGTCTCTTTTCATGTAGTCCAAGGAGGTATGTCTCAGGTCGTTCACACCAGCGTGGACAATGACAGAGTCGTACTTGTACCTGCTGTTGAGAGACCTGAGTGCTTGCGTTATGTGGCGGATTCTAGCGCCCGACAGGCAGCTTACTGTGACCTTCTCCTTACTCAGTCTGGTGAGCGGGACGTCAGTGTGTCTGACTATGGAGTCACCAATGACGAGTGTGTCTGGCGTTGTGTTTGGCCTTAAGGGCTGTGACTGTTTGGCACACTGACTATGTGGTCTATGTGTTGAATGTGTTGTGTCCTGAGGTGGCAGATGTTTGGGTGTCTGCTTTAGTGGCCTCTGCTGTTTTGGTAGATTTTTGATCCGAGTATGTCTTTGTGTATTTATGTGTATGATTTGAAGTATTGATAGTACTATGTGAGGCTGGGTTTGTGGTGTGTGAGGTTACCTTCTCCTCCTGTCTGGTCTTGCCAGTCCTGTGTTGAGAGAGCTCAGCCTCCAGTTTGGCTATATAGTTGCATCTCTCGCATGTATTTGTGTTTTGTGGAAGAAGGAGAGGGTTGTCCGTGTACATGAGGCAATTGTAACATTGCCTCAATATTCCCAGATTCACCAACTGAGCAGGAGAGGACACTAGCAACTGATCCCTCGACATGCTAGAAGGAATAGACAAGGACTTTGAAAAGACTCCGGGGGATGTGGGTGATCGAAAAGGGATTTTGGCTAGTGGGGTACTATGTATAATAAAAGTGCTATATCAAAGTAAAAAAATACTTTAGGAGCAAGTGCTACAGATAAAGAATAGTCTACTTAAGAATCAAGTAGAGCTGAACTTTCTAGATATAGAGTACGCTGGTTTGATCAGCGGTACAGTTCAAGGAAGGCTGTTTTAAGGGAAAATTTGAAGAGTGGAATTTAGGCAGCCCGAAAAGTTTAACCTTGATTGACCGCCGCTGCTCTTGTGTGCTCCTGTAGCAACTCCGCGCTAAAGCCCGCCAAAGCATGCTTTATAGCAGGGGGCTGGAAAAGACAGGAAATGACCCAAAATGGCCAATAAACTACAAGTTACTGCTTTAAACCACTCCTCTGAGGACAAACAGGCAGCTCAGTACTCCCCACCCTCACTGGTGAGTAAAGAAACTTCCCCCTGACCAAACAAGGAACATGGAGAAACACAGGAACCAAGACAAAGCCCAGGGATCAGCAAAATCTGATCACTGGAACAAACTATTAGGAAAGTATGGAAAACAAGAGTATTTTTTGTTTTTTCAAGTTTTTTTCAGATAGGCAGAAAATACAATAAATGCTGTGTTTTTCGACTAATTGCTATCAAAAGCTAGTACACTTGAGTGTATTAGCCTGTTGTTTAACTTTTAAGCAAAACTTAAACAAGCAAGTGCAACAAACAATTCACGCTATTAAAAACAGTAAAAACAGGTAATAACAGAATAAAACAGGCAAAAATAGTAGTCGAAAGGCTTAAAAAGTCGAAAATGCTGAAAAAAATACTTAGAATCTGAAAAGTTTGTCTTTTCTGGTCTCTGCTGCTCTAGGAACTCTGCTGGACACCACGAGGAGCTGTGCTGAGTTCTCTATAGCCAGAAAAGCCAGCCAAAGCGTGCTTTATAGCAGGGGGCTGGAAAAGACAGGAAATGACCCAAAATGGCCAATAAACTACAAGTTACTGCTTTAAACCACTCCTCTGAGGACAAACAGGCAGCTCAGTACTCCCCACCCTCACTGGTGAGTAAAGAAACTTCCCCCTGACCAAACAAGGAAAATGAAGAAACACAGGAACCAAGACAAAGCCCAGGGATCAGCAAAATCTGATCACTGGAACAAACTATTAGGAAAGTATGGAAAACAAGAGTATTTTTTTTTTTTCAAGTTTTTTTTCAGATAGGCAGAAAATACAATAAATGCTGTGTTTTTCGACTAATTGCTATCAAAAGCTAGTACATTTGAGTGTATTAGCCTGTTGTTTAACTTTTAAGCAAAACTTAAACAAGCAAGTGCAACAAACAATTCAAGCTATTAAAAACAGTAAAAACAGGTAATAACAGAATAAAACAGGCAGAAATAGTAGTCAAAAGGCTTAAAAAGTCGAAAATGCAGAAAAAAATACTTAGAATCTGGAAAGTTTGTCTTTTCTGGTCTCTGCTGCTCTAGGAACTCTGCTGGACACCACGAGGAGCTGTGCTGAGTTCTCAAATTCCTTGAACGTAGGAGAAGCCTCATTTTTCCAGTGTATAGTTATGATTTTACGTGAAATTGCCAAGTGACCATAGGATTTTAGTGTCTTTTTTTGGTACACAGTTTGGAATAGGAGAGTTGAATAAAATTAAAGACTTTGTTAATTGAAAATTATCATTATAAACAGTCTTAAAAAATAGTTAATGGATTTCCAGTACATATTGAGACATATACATTCATAAAAAACATGCTGCCAATCTACTTTTATCTTGGTATGGCATCTCCAACATTGATCTTCAATAGAATACATTTTGGCTAACCTATGTGGTGTATAGAAACTTCTGTGTAGATATCTCCAAGTGAATAATTGCCAGTATTTTGATAATGTAGAAAATTTGGAAGATTTTAGAATATTACTTTTTTCTTCTTCAATTGGAGGATGGTTGTGTATTACAGTATAATAATCCCAGTATGATTTTTCATGATAGTTTTTTGTTTTTTAACAATTTTATAGATATTAGACAAATAACCTGTACCGTGATAAGGCTGTTTTCTGATAAGAATAAGGTATTCAATGAATTTTGGAGGTTCATGTTTAACTGAAGGTTGCATTTGTTCAATTTTATTTATAAGAAAATGCCTTAGATTTTGTAAAAACAACCAATTGTCTTTATTTATATTATAATTATAAATTATCTGTTCATTTGTTAGAATTTTCGCTTTCTCTATAAGTTGATGCCAAAAGAGTAATGTTTCTTCTTTAAATATATTTATTTTAGATATTTGGAATGTATCTAGAATATTTGGTGTAAAAGCTATAGGGAAAATAAGAAAAATCCAATAATTAATATTTGGTATTTTGTTTATATATGTTTTGAACACTGAAAGTGTAGAGCTTATATAGTTTGATAGCAATTTATTAATATTATTCCTTTTCCCTAAAAAATAATCTTTTAACATCCATATAAGGGGTGATGGTATTACTGTTAAGTTGTCTTGTATGTGATTATAATTGATTTCTATGTAAATCTGCTCATGGGCCTGTTTCCATATAGGTGTGTATGAATTATTTAACCATAGTGTTATGTTTTTAATAACAGATGAGGTAATATATAAATCAATATCTGGTAAATTAATTCCACCATCTTCCCAATCTGGTAAATGTTTATTTAAGGCTATACGGGGTTTATTTGGAAACCAGAGAAAATTTAAAATTAGTTTATTGTATCTTTGAATAATATATTTGGGAGGTGGCAATGCAAAATTTTGTATTAAGTATAATATTTTGGGAACTATGACTATTTTAATAAGATATCTGTCTGCTGTTGAAAAGATATATTTATTCCAGTAACCAATTGTTTGTTCTATTTTGTCTAGTATTTTATTATAGTTAAATATTAGGGAATCTGTTAATTCATTGAGTAGATTTAATCCCAGATATAATAATTTACTTTCTGTTACTATATATTTGGAAAATCTTTTGTTTATATATATTTTTTTTACAATTACAGGGCATCATTTTAATTTTGTTTTCATTACATTTGAAGCCTGAAATATTATGACATTTATTCATGGAGTTAAATAGAGCATTGAAAGACTCATTTGCATCTGAGAGAGTTAATAGTATGTCATCAGCAAAGAGTTGGATTTTAAGGTTTAACATTTTATTAATACAAATGCCCTTTATGTTACTGTTTGATCTGATTTGATTTGCAAAGGGTTCTATGAGTAATGCAAATAACAATGGTGATAAAGGGCAACCTTGTTTAGTTCCCTTTTTGATTGTTATAGGGCCTGATCTATGCGATCCTAGTTTAACATATGCAGTAGATTTTTCATATAGTATTTGGATAAGATTATTAAAATTAGAAGGAAAGTTATATTATTTTAAAACTAGTGAAAGAAAGTTCCAGTTAACCGAATCAAAAGCTTTATTAATATCTAATGAGATTACATTTAAATCTAGGACTTTATGTTTGCTATAATCTATTAATGTTAGTATTCTTTTAATATTATCTGAAGTATTTCTTCCTTTAATAAAACCTGTTTGATCTTTGTGAATTAAGAAAGGAAGAAAGTGTTTGATCCTATCTGCGTATATAGCCATAAACATCTTATAGTCTATACTGAGTAATGATATTGGCCTATATGAGGAACACTGCTACTCATCTTTATCTGGTTTGATAATTGGGGATATCAATGAATATTTCCAAGAGGGTGGTATATTCAAATCTTTCTTGGCTATATCATATACTTTTAATAATAAGGATATGGCTTGATTGGGTATTAATTTATACATTTCTGGTAGCATATTGTCTGGGCCAGGTGCTTTATTTGTCTTGAGCTTTTTAATTTGTGATTTTAATTCTGTCATATTGATTGGTTTGCTTATAATGTCTATTTGTTCTTGTGTTAATTTAATATGAACATTATTTTCTAAGTATTTTTTATATCCTTAGTAGGTGTATTTTGAGTGTTTATAGAATTATCAATGTTAAATTGGAGTCTGAATGCTTCTAAAATATCATTTAGTTCCGTAACTCTTTTGTTAGTATTAGGAATAAATATTTCTTTTATTTGCTTAGATTTAATTATTTTTTGTTCTATTAGTTAAGTGTCCCAGGTGTGCTGAATTAGTAGAGTATGAGTTTATTTTTATCTTTTCTAAGTTAATCATAATCTTATGATGTAACAATTCTGTATACTTCTTATTGATTTGTGTAAGTTCTTGAACTTGAGTAGCATTACCCTTTTGTATTTCCAGTTTCAATTTATCTGCTTTGTTTTGTAAGTCTAGCATATCTTTATTCCATAACTTCCTTTTATTTATGTACCAGGATAATATTTTCCCATATGTAACTTGTTTTAATGAATCCCAGACATATATTTCTGAAATATCTTCTGTGTAATTTATTTCTAGAAAGTTTTTGATTGTTTCTTCATAAAATTCTTTGAAATCTGTCAATTTTGTTATATAGGAAGGTATCCTAGTAATAGGTGCAAGCTCCATCTCAAAGACTATGGTATTATGATCAGATAAGGGACAATTTATAAGTTTGACATTGTCAATTTTTGTTATTAGGTCACTGGTCACATATATTCCATCAATTCTAGAGTTAGTTTTATATCTATGAGAATAAAATGTGAAGATTAGTGAGTCTGGATCTGCAAATTCATTTATATCTTTTAAATACAATGTATCTATCAATTTTGATAGTGCTTTAGAGATTGGTTGTTTTCTTCTTTTAGATTTAGAATCTGTATTTTTTTCATTCATTATACAGTTGAAATCTCTTGCCAATATCAGGCTACCCTTAGTTAAATGAATTATCTCTTCAAAGTGCTGTTTAACTGTTTTTAATCCTAGTCCTGTGATCCAATATAGATTTGCTAATGTATAGATTATCTTATTTAATTATACTGAAGCTAGACAAAACATACCTGATGTATCTTGATGAGTAGTAATTTTAGGTGTTATAGTTGAGTTGCGAAGTAGTATAGCTACTCCTCTTTTTTTTGTTTTGTATTGGGAGTTTATTAGTACTGTGTAATTATTAATATTTAAGTTGTTTATATCTCTATCTAATAAGTGTGTCTCTTGTAAGAAGACTATTTGTGGTTTATGTAAGTTTATGTACTTGAATAGGCTTCTCCTTTTATTACTATTATTTAGACCATTAACATTTATGGATAAACATTTCATTTCCTAGTTTTGAGTTTGTTTTATGTGTGAGTTTATGTAAATATTGTTTATTCTTAGTTCCATCTTGGATACAGAATTCAAAAAGTTTTTCTTATATGATTTTTGCACGTTTCTGAGTGACACCAAAGTGATAGAATAAAAAAAAAAACAAAGAACTTCCAAACTTGTAATTCTTAACCTTAAAAACCATTAAACCATTCACTATCACTATGAGGTACTATACCTCTTTGTTTGGTTAGTGAATCTAACCAAATAAACTTTCTACCCTCACAAATAATATTTGGATCAGTTTCTCTTAAGAGACTGAATTTTCTTGGTGGCTTGACATGAAGGACACCTTTGGGGAACTGTTTGGTCTCATAATGTAAAGAAAGATTTGGATCAATAAGCAAACAGGCAGAGATTACTGACAAATGTCCTTTAATAGAAGTGTATACCAACCTAGAGTTGAAGCAGCTTATATAAATATATGAGAATAATTGGGATACTCAGTTGATAGGGGTCCTTGTCCTTTCTTTTTGCACCAAAATGAAAATTTCCTCCATTTGGAAATGTAAGATTTTCCTTGTAGTAGGTTTCCTAGTCTTCTGTAATATGTGAAGCATGTCCTCTGAGAAAAAGGGAGTAAATGGTATGAAAAGCCTAACATTAAAACAGACAAGTTTAGAGATATCAAGTTTGGATGATTGCGAGATCCCTTCTGTTGTGTTAGAAAGTCTGTCCTGTAGGGTAACATTTACTAACTGTCCTTGCCTAGATGAAAAAGAATGGAATGCTAGATGAAAAAGGAGGAATGGCAATGTTGTCTGAGACAAAATGGGGTGACCTACAGCATTCTTAGTCTATTCTTGATTTTCAGAAAGACTTTTGGAATTAGGGGAAGGGAGGAAAAGAACACAGGAATTTTCTTCCAAGAGACTGACAAAGCAGCCATTTTCCTTGCTTTTGTGCAAGAAACTTTGGAGCAGTACAGCCTGGGCTATCTGTTCATAGTACAGGCAAAAATATTTATATAGGGGAATTCCCACTGACGGGCAACCATCAGGAAGATCATATTGTTTAGCACTCATTCATGAGGGTCTGCCTTGGATCTCCTGAAGCACTCTGACATTGAGTTCATCTCTGATGGGATGCAAGTTGCCTGGGGGAAACACACTGTGCTGAATAGAAATTTCTCAAGTGCTCATGGTTAACTTGCAAAGATGACAGGATTTTGTCCCCTCTTGTTTGCTGACACACCACGATGGTGATATTTGTCTGTCAAAAGTTTGGAGGGTTCCCAGACACAAGACATAGTGAAAAATCTGAAGGGCCCAGAACCAGGGCTTTTATTTCCTTGGCATTTCTATGTCTATGCCTGTCTTGTTATACTCTCTGGACTTTCATGACTATAACACAGCTTTCTCTAGCCATGTCTAAGCATTGGGGAAGACTTTCTGACAGGAATCGGGAACCAAAAAGAGGCATTCCAGGATTGACAGACATCTACTTCATCTATCAATGAAACTTCTTCTTCATGAAAGGGAAAGAAAGAAATTGGGAACTTTGGTGGGTAGTAGTTTTGTACCCAAATTGACTCGAGGCGCCACTGAATCTTCCCCATGTAGAGTCTGGCAAATGGAATCAACTATATTGTTAAAGCCATGAATCTCAGGGTTCTCTAGATCTCTCTTGCAGAGGTTACTTCTAAAGTTAGAAGAGATTGGAAGTAAAATCAGGAAATGGATTTTGTCTTGAAGAAGGAAAGCTATCATGCAAGACGTGGACTGTTGGCATCCAAAAAATATTTTATTTATTTACCTGACATTGGTTTACTTGGACAGTTTCAGTGAGGCCCAGGGAGAAAAGCTCCACGATTAAATCAATTTTATGGACAGATAAAATATGATATATGTACGTATGGTTCCCCTTTACAATCCCGAAATACTGAAAGCTCGAATTTCAGTACCTCGGGACCGTAAAGATGAAAATGAAAAATCTCGAAAGTGCATAAGTGTGAATTCGAGTATCTCGAATCCGAGCTTAAGCATTGCAGCAACGGGACGGGAAGTGTTTGGCCAGGATGTTTTACGGAAGTGAAGATAAGTGAGTGTATGTGAGTGTTACTGTAAGTTGTGCATGCGGGTTAGGGTAGGGAGGTGAAAGTATGAGTGTGGGTATTGGAAGCGTTTGTGTATGTGTGTGCAAGGGAGTGTGGACTGTCTGCGTGTGAGGAATGCATTTCTTCACTGTTAGTGTGATCTCGGGGTTGGTATATATAAGTGGGGGGGTGCAGCCCCCCTGCGTAGATGTAGTGTAGGATTGTGTACTTTGCGTGTTGTGAGGTGTATGGTTTGTGAATGTTCGGGATTGTAGTTTTTCGTGTTTGTGTGTTTCGGGATTGTGGACTGTTCGACTTAACAGTTTCGAGATACTGAAATTCGAGCTTTCAGTATTTCGAGATTATAAAGGGGAACCGCATATATATATATATATATATATATATATATATATATATATATATATATATAGCCCACACACTGAGGATGCCAGAGGGTGAAACCGGACACCGGTTTGTGTGGTTGTCTGCATTTTATGCTTCGCTTGTTCCACTGCTGTGAGATGATGCAATAGTAAAAATATTACAGAGCTATTTAGCTCACTCAAAAGTCTTTCCAGACTCGTTTTTTTTTGCCTGTATGCAGGTATTTTACAGAAGTTTTGTTGGGTTGAGTGCTGGTACTTCGTTTTGGTGTGGTGTTTATTAACAGGAGCACCCCTCTTAACACGTGCACTGCTAATTTTGGATTTATATATATATATATATATATATATATATATATATATCTAGGCTCCTTATTCCATGGTCAGAGAAGTAGGTTGCTGAATGCGTCTTGTCGAACTGAAAAGTGTGAAAAGGCAAAACAGCGAAGAAGCTTTTCAGCAAATTATTTCCCTGGGAAAGAATTTGCTTGGCCGCTTTCGCTACTTTGCTGTTTTCGGCACTGTAGTACGATCTTGGAGTTGGTATATTTAAGTAGGGGGGGGTTGTGACGTCGGGGGTGTGGGGGTCAAAGCCCCCACATTATGTAATGTTTTACAGTTTTTGTTCCGGAACAGCGATTTCTTTTCCTTTGAAAAAAATTGCTTTTCTGAGGTTTCGACGTTGTACGCTTTCGCTTACATGGGGTCAATTATGTGTCCTTTGTTCTTCTGAGCATGCAATATCATAATATAGACTATATATATATATATATATATATATATATATATGTATATATATATATATATATATATATATATATATATATATATATATATATATACACACATATAGGTCAAACTAATTTGACAGAAGTCTCATTTCACTGAAATTAAAGTCTCTGAGCACAATTCACTGAAAGCTCACTTCACTGAAAACTCATTTGACTGAAACTCATTTCATATAAACAGGTATATGCCCTGTTCCCCACTGTAGTGTGACCCTGGAGTTAGTATATATAGCTAGAGGATGTGTGTGGGGGGGGTGTAGCCCTCCTCCTATTTGAAACATTGCAACTCATAAACATGCATACTTGCAAGTCGAACGAATAACTCTTTCCAGAAGATATTATATATCCAAACTATGTGGGGGGCTATGCCACCCCACACCACCCAATGTGGGGGGCCAGGCCCCCCACACCCCCTTCCTTACTATATATACTAAAGTACAGTAGTGTACACTTACCATAAATGTAGATGTTCGAGTATATTCACTGTTGCAGTCATTACATTTGGGTTATCCTGCTGGCAGGTTGCCCTCAGTCAGCCTGAATTCCAACGTCTTGGGTCCTGCGTCGGCTGCTGTCGCTTCTTCCCTGACGTCAGGTCATCAGGGGTATAAAAGATGCAGCCAACGTCATTTTATTCAGTTTTTCTTGCCCCAGATGTCAGGTGCCCCCAAAAGGGTAGGCTAAAATTATGTAAATAAACATACATGGACCAAAAATAAGCTTTACCTTCCTCTATAAGCAAATACACCACCTAGGTTGTATAGATTAGAGAAGTAAAGATAGGTTCCAGCAAAAATAAGGGGGACGGTGGGTGGATAACCTGGACTGCAACAGTGAATACACTCGAACATCTACTTTTATGGTGAGTGTACACAACTGTACTATGTTCTTCCTGTTTCACTGTTGCAGTCATTACATTTGGGTTGAGTCCCAAAGCTATGGTTGGGGGGCTGGAGCTAAACAGCATTAGGAGCGGTTAAGAGACCCTGCTGAACTGCAGTGGCAAAGCTTTCCCTGGATTTAGAGTAAAGAGGCAGATTGTAATGCTTTGTAAAGGTATGCACTGAACTCCAAGTAGCAGCCTCTAAAATGTCTTTGGTTGGTACTCCCCTGAGAAAGGCTGTAGAAGTGGCTGCAGCTCTGGTTGAATGTGGCCTAATGCCCTTAGGCACTGATTTGCCATGCTGTGAGTAGCAGAAACGAATGCAGTGAACTATCCACTTTGAAATAGTCTGCTTGGAGATAGCCTTTCCTTGTGATGCTGTGGCTTATGCCACTAGTAATTGTTCTGTCTTTCTGAAAACTTTAGTTTTGTCCAAGTAGAATCTAAGTTGTCTGTGTACGTCCAAAGAATGCAGAATTTTCTCCCCCTTGTTCTGTGGATTTGGATAAAAAGTTGGCAAATGAACTGTTTGGTTAAGGGCTACATTGGATACCACCTGGCATAAATGTAGGGTTTGTTCTCAGAGAGACCCTGTCTGGATAAAAAATGATAAAGGGTTCCACAGCCATGAGAGCCTGTAGCTCTGAATTCATCTTGCAGAAGTTATTGCTAGGAGCAGAGCTGTTTTCCAAGATAAGAACTTTATATCCGCAGTAGCAGCTGGCTCAAAAGGAGGTAAGGTGAGTTTTTCCAAGACATAATTGAGGTCCCATGCAGGTATTGGCGTTCTCCTTGGAGGCCTTAAGTTTTTGGCTCCTCTGAGGTACTGCCTTAATAAAGGATGAGAAAAGAGTGGTGGCTCTGTATTGTAATGAGCCGAAATGGCAGAGGCATGGATTTTAATTGATGAAAAAGATAGGCCTTTGTCCAGCATCTCAGTTAAGTATTGCAAAATCTGAGGAATATTTGGGACAGCTGTATCATTTCCTTGAGCTTGGTTCTAAGCGCAAAATCTCTTCCATTTCCCAGCATAGGATTTTCTAGTACTAGGCCTTCTGGCTTCAAAATGACATACATCACAGCTTTACTAAGAGGTGTGGTTTGTATGGCTACATTAACCGCCATTATGCCAGGTTTAGGGTCCTGAGTTGGCTGCGCAGAATCTGATTGTTTTGCTGGGACAGTAGATGAGGTATTTGAGGCAAGGCCCAGGCTAGGCATTGGGACAAGTTCCTTAAGATCGGATACCAATACTGGCGTGGACAGTCTGTGGCAATCAGAATCATTTTTGGTTTCTCCTGTCTCACTTTTAGGAGTACCTTGGGGATGAGAGGCAGTGGAGGAAAGGCATATACTGATAGGTTTTTCCAATTGAAAGATAAGGTGTCCACTTTCCAAGCTTGTCTGTGATTGTTTTGAGGGGAGGCAAATAGATCTATGGCCGGGCTTCCCCATTTCTTTGTTATCATGCTGAAGACTTGTGGATCCAGGTGCCACTCGTGGGGATCCATGAGGTTTCTGCTTAGTTCGTCTGCCAGAGTATTTTCCTTTCCTGTCAGGAATCGTGCCTGCAGATGAACTTGGTAAGTCAGTTGCTGTGTCTCATAAAGCCATGGCTAGTCTGCACAGGGGATAAGAATGAGTGCCCCCCCTGCTTGTTCATGTACCAGATGACCGTGGTGTTGTCTGTCTTTATCATTAGTTGTCCCGGATGAAGTAGGTCCTTGAAGGCTGTCAGGGCATTTTGAACAGCTAGCATCTCTTTTTGATTGATATGTAGATCCTTTTGGTTTGTGGACCAGGTGCCCTGAATGCCCCTTCCTGCCATTTGTGCCACCCAGGCATAATCTGATGCATCTGTCGTTAGGCTCTGCCTGTCTGGGGGAGTGAGAATGGCTGTCCCTTGTTTTGGTGACAAACCTATGCCCACCATCGAAACTCCTGTTGCAGGCAGGGAATTAGAGTAATCATTGTTTCCAGACTGTGGCAATGCTGTGTCCCGACACTTTTTAGGTACCATTGAATTTTCCTCATATGCAGTCTTGCATATGGAATTAGTAAGATGCAGGATGCCATGAAGCCCGAAACTTGCAGAATTTTTCTTGCAGATAACTGGGCCTTTGTTGCCATTTCCTTGAAATAGGTAGTCAGTTGCCTTTGTTTGTATGGAGTGAGATAAGCCATCTGGACAGTTGTTTTAAGCTTGTACCCAGGAATACTATCTCTTGAGAGGGTACTAGCTTTGATTTCTTTTTGTTGACTGCGTACCTTAGGCGTGGTAAAAGTCTTATCACAAACGTCAGTTTCTGTAGTAGAATGTCCTTGTTCTCTGCTTGTATGAGGCAGTCGTCCAAGTAAGGATATATCTGTATTCCTCTTTGTCTGCAGTAAGCAATTACTGGTGCCAGGCACTTTGTGAAGACCCTGGGCGCAGTAGATAAGCCAAAGGGCAGTGCAGAGAATTGGTAATGCTTTGAGCCAGCCTTGAATCTGAGGTATCTTCTGCATGACTGTCTGATTGGGACATGCAGGTATGCCTCTTTTAGGTCTAAAGTTACGAGCTAAGCCTTGCTGCCCAGCATGGGCAGAAGCTGCTGTAAGGTCAGTATCTTGAATTTTGGTATATCCAGGAAAGTGTTTAGAATAGATAGGTCCAGTATTGGTCTCCATGCTTTGTCCTTTCTGAGTACCAAGAACAGTCTTGAGTAAAATCCTTGTCCCTGCTCTTGCTGTGGTACTTGTTGAACAGCCCTCATGTTCATGACAGCTGCGACTTGTTTTTGAGCCTCTGCCCTCTGGTTTTTTGGCAGGTCTGGTCAACCGTTTGCCCTTGGCAGGGTATGGAAATGAAACTTGTAGCTTTGTGACACTATGTCTAGAACCCATTTGTCCTGGGTTATAATGTGCCAATTTTGAGAAAAAATGCTAGTTTTCCCCCTAAGGGTGCTGCCAGAAGATAAGTGCTTGGCGCAGGCAGGGGAAAGTCATTGGGACTGTTTCCTGTATGTTTGTGATTTGTCCTCTCCACCTTTGGAGGTAGAAGCATTCCACTGCTTAGACTTGTAGGATCCTTGTGGCTGTGATCTGCCTCTAGGGTGTCTGAATCTACCCCATTGAGGTCTGTCTGAGACTGGAAAGGACTAATTCTTTGTAGGCCAGTGTCTGCTAAATCTAGGTGGCTGTACCTGTAAGAAATCTTTGACCGTTTGCATAGATTTAGCTTTGTCCTCTATTTTCTTTAACACCAAACAAGGTATCATGTTGTACAGGAGCATCTAATAATTTTGCTTTAACATGGTCAGGCAGATGTTGTTCCTTTAACCAAACATGCCTCCTAATGACAGAACCCATAACAGTGGCCCTGCAGGAGGCCTCCAGAGAATCAAACCCACATTGCAAAGTATGCTTTCCAACTTGTTCAGCTGCATGCAATAAATCCTGCATTTCTTTGTTTTCTGCACATTCAGAAATTGCCATCATTTTCTGTTTAAGCAGTGTCATGATATATTGCTGATATTTGAGCATATGAAACAGGCAATTTAAGGCCCTTATAGCCAAAGTAGCAGATGTGTAAATCTTTTTCCCCCATCTATCCAGAGCCCTAGAATCCTTGTCAGAGGGGGGTAGGATTTTTTGCAGTAGAAGCCTTGACCTCTTTCGGACCCTAAGAAATAGTTTCTGGGTCTGCAGTAGGGTTTTTGAAAAGGAATTTATGAGAGTCAGGGACCCTGTAGTATCTGTCCGGCTTAACAGGAGCTGGAGGTAAGGAGTCAGGGGTCAGACTAGACTCCGAGAACACATCATCTACAATATCCAACACAGGTGGAATAGATAGAGGCCTGTGTTGAGGTAGTAAAAGGAAGTCGCTGAGCCTTTTCTTAGATTCTGAAAAATCTTGACTTTCCCAGTGGAAGTGCTCCCTCATGGTATGCAAGGTTTCCCCAAAAGAGTAGTCCTCAGGAGGAGAAGCTGAAGGAATTGATTCTTCAGCATCAGAATCCACATAGGGGGAAGAGAATATTCCTGATCAGAAGAGGAATCCGAAGAAATGGAAACCTGTTCTGAAGATTCACAGTCTGTCTCTTGTCTAGGCCTCTTATCTGGAGGGGGATGGGAAACCCTGATCAAGGTAATTAAGTCTTCGGTCATTTTGAGCATCTGTTTTTTGGGCATGGAGGCCTGTCCTTGTGACTGGTGAACTTGTTTCTTTGCCTTTAAAGGTGTTTTAGTCTTTGAAGTCGGTTTAATATATAATTGTTTAGGTCTGAATACACCCTCAGAAGCCGATGCCTGCTCAGCGGCTCAGGACCCATCTGAGGGAATAATCTCCGAGGCCCCAATACTTTGAGTTTCTTGCGGCCTGGCTGACTCCACGTGGGAGTTGGTAGAAGCCTGCGACTCTAAAGTAGCTGGCATCAGGGGCTGCGAAAGCGCCT